>NC_081429.1:59851372-60054568 GCF_949786415.1 Peromyscus eremicus | reverse complement strand
TGAAGACTACATTAGTAACTTACTGTGTGAGGTCAAGGTAGGAATTTGAATGTAGAAGAGGGTTTTAGAGAGTAAATTATGGGAAGTACACCATTAACACACTTCTTTATTGCACCCCCTGACTCAGCTTCAAGAACGGGGAGTTCAGAGTCTGTTTCTGTCATTCACGCATGCTTGGTCTCCTGTGCATATTTCAATACATGGCAAAAATCAACCTTAGAAAATGTTTGTTAACTAGTGGGATGGCAGAGGATTGGATTTCTCATTGCCACTGGTGAAAAGCACATTCTGTGTTTTCTGTGAGAAAAATGTGAACTGGAAATCCAGTTACAGCGAGACTCAGAGCATGGCAGTATTGGAAGCCGCTGTTGACTGTGGTCATGTCCATTTCCTTGACCTACAAACAGGAACCATGACTGGTACCCTGTTCCTTGGTCACAGTAGTTTGATTTTTAATAGCAGCTTTATGAAGGTACAGTTCACACACCATAAGGCCACCCCTTTAAAGTGCAAACCCCCACTTTTCAGGATACACACAGAGCAGTGTTACTGTCACCCCACATCCTAAAACACTTCTCGCCCTCAATGACACCCCGCACCACTCAGAGTTCCTTATTCCTACCCCCAGCTCCTGCAAGCACTAACCCACTTTCTGTCTCCATGGATTTGCCTATTTTGCACATTTCTTACAAATGGAATAATATACTATGTATTCTTTTTTTTGGCCTGACTTCTTTCCTTAAGATCCATCCATGTTGGAGTAGGAATCAATACTTATTACCGTATAATATCCCATGGTGTGGTCACACTGTACTTCGTTTATTCATCCTTAAGCTGATGAATATTTGAATTGTTTTTACTTTTTAGCTATTAAGAATAGCACTGTGAGCACCCATGTGTGATCATATTTTCATTTCTCTGGGGAGGACATCAAGGAGAGGAATTGCTGAGTCAGACGATAATTTCATTTTACTCTTTGAGGGAATTGGACTGTTTCCAAAGCAACTGCATATTCTTACAGTCCTCTGGCAATGCCCGAGCACCCTAATTCTCCAGGTACTCCCCAACCCTTGCCAGTCTCTTTGCTGTATGCGTGTGTGTGGTTGCTGAGAATCAAACCCAGGGCCCTGCACATGCTCTATAAGCCCTCTGCTGCCCGAGCCACATGCCCAGCCCTGTCTTTAAGGGCAACCGTCCTAGCAATCCAAGTAGTCTGCAGATCTCCTGCATGCCAAACCTGGTTGTGTACCTTCTGGGTCCTGGCTGTCTGCGTGTTGATGAGAGAAGATAAGTTGTGTAGACTGATAATTGTGTTACTCATGGTTGAGTCTTGGAGAGAAAATGTGGCTCCAGGTTCCCCAGAAGGAGGTTAAGGGTTGGTGGTGTGAGTGGCAGTTTCCTAAATGCTCACCACACAGAACAAACCAGTGTTCCAAACTGTGGGGTGTGGTGAGAATTTGTGATTTAGTGAAATATATGACCTTTCCTGTGCTAAGTGGAAAGTCACGACCAAGAAATGCCTTAGTAATGCTTCACTTTGTAGCATTTGAGAACATTTTTCTTCATGTCCACAGAAATGTGTGTTTGACAAAGCTTGGGGATTAACAAGGCCGTGTTTGCCTTAGCAGCTGGAGGACGGTGTCTCTAACCAGGCTACAGATTTCCTCTTGTGGCTCACTCAAGGTGATAGAGGCAATTAGCTGATGAAGACTAGCCTGGGCTTCCCTGTCCCCCTGGTGGCGAAGATGAGCCACAGTTCTATTTAATTGCTCCCTGGGCTGTGATCTGCGGTTCACTGTAGACCAGTCACATTTGGAAACTGAGTTTTCCTAACCGACAAAGCACAAGGTCGGTGATCCTCCGGTGATTACGGAGGGGGAAAAAAAAGGCACATTTTAAAGATGTGGTCTTATTTCTTGGGAGTGATTAGAAATCAGAAACCAAATGAGCCTTTTTTCTTTTTTCTAAATCAGCTTGTTTTCCGGTGACTACAACGGACTGATCTATACACACAGTGAAATGGTGGTTCTCCATACATCTAACAATCAGTGCAAAGAACAGCATGTTTCTTCAGTGAGGCCGAGAAATAAGCTTCCTGTGCAACAAGACCTCCACCATTATTATCTCATATTGCGGCATTCATACTCATGTTCTCGTTGGAAAATCGTGCTATCCTCTCTCATTAGACAAACATTCAACTCGGAATTATGCAACACGCAGCATGGCTCAGAAAATGGGGGTTAAAAACATAGTTTTGATGGGTTTTCCTCCATCTGCTTTTAGACAATTAATTTGCAATTAATTGAGTGAGGGATCAAAGCAGGCTTATATCTAGAAAATTCTCAACCTTTCTTTTAAGTAGTCACCCAATTAGAGTACCTCTGGCTTGCTTGTAGATTTGTCGTAAACCCCTCCGAGCCTAAGTTTTACAGGCTTTCGTCTGCCAGAGTGCACTCTAGGCCCTATATTAAAACTTCTTTTTTAATTACACATTCTTTTTCTTACACAGGTCTCCAAAATGCATAGGTTTCAGGTTTTACAAACCTAGGTTCACCCCTGTCTAAAGAAGCCTCCCCTCTCTGTCAGCTGTTTTAAAAGCATATATAAACAGATGATTAAATTCATGTGATGCCTAAAATACACTAGTTCTTTAAGCTATTTTAAGAGATAACAAAGGAGAACGAAGGAGAAAACCTTATATTCCTGTAGTAGTCAACCCCAAAACCAAGGTACTCACTGACCGGCCCCTAGCTGCAGACCTATGTGTCACCGAGAGAGTGGTTGAGGTTCAATCAGTGCTCTGTGCCTGGAGATGCGGCTTTGATTTGAATTATGAAAAACAGAGTTCTACTTTTCTGGGTGGCTCCATACCCTACCATGTAGGATGTTGCATTAGGCAGATATGAATTCGTTGTACCTCATCGCACGCACGCATGCACGCACGCCAGGGTTGGAGTTTTTTCAGATGTTAACAGGCCAACCAACCGGCTTTCCTACTCAAGAGATGTCAGGTCCTTTTAGGAAAGCGAGACAGTTAAAGAACGAAAGGATGTCTGGGTGATCTCTGCGGGGATTGGACTAGATCTGTTTGTCTTGTAGCCCCCAAGCTTTATTCAGGGCTTGGTGTTCAGGAAATATTTACAGCGTGAATTGCCTCACGGTAGTAGCCTAGGTTTCTTTCTCTGGCCTCGTGTATTAGCTGAGTGCTGCTAATATTTCGATGGCGATCTTAATGTATAACACAGATGTGTATCCTGCTCATGGAAGTCTGGTGGTGGAAAGGGGGACGGAGGATGACGGACTCCACAGGGACCCCACCCTGCCATCCTAACAGGTGACTTTCAGTGTCCATCAGGATCCCAGGTGTGAGACAGAAGGTGGAGACCTGGAGGGACGCAGAGAGGCTCACATCCCTCAGGGAAGAACTGGGAAATGAGGTCCAGTGGCCTCCCAGAGACATCTCTTCAACATGGAGGGGCAGCACACTGCCGGCAGCTGGCCCTCTCCCTGCTGCACGGGCACATAGACGAGAAGGAGAGAGGGGACAGGTGATCCAGGGAGAAATGATGTGGCGTGTGAGAGAGGGATGAGGACACAAAGGGTTTCTAGAACATCTGTTGGAGAGATGAATGGGAACGCAATATGGGTGCAAAGTAAAAATAGAAGCAATTAATGTGGGGAATGTCCTTTGATCCTTTTGTGCAAAAACAAAGGAGCATGCTTTAAACCTCCATTTTTCTTCTACGAAGCCTTCTGTTCATTTCCCATGCTTCGCTCTGCCAGAGAGACTGTGAAAACCTTTCAAACGCTGTCTTCGCCTTGACTTTGAGTAAGAACGCTACATAATACTCCATCTTGGGTGCTTGTCTGATTCCAGTCTTGCCTTAGTGATGTTACTCTGAGGAACTTTATGGCTGTGGGAAAAAAAAAAAATACAGGTACCATACACTTAATAAATAGCTTGTCATCCATTAGCAGTGGATTGTAAAAAAAACATGTTATACTGTCAGTGACCTGAGAATCTCAGCAATAAAATGTATTTCTAAAGGGGGAGTAATCACACCACAATGAAGTCGTGCTGGATATAAAATCCTGCCGAAATACCTTCAAGTGAGTCAACCTCGGTGAGAAACAAATTGTTTGAACAGTAGACTTAATTAACTGGAGCTTTTGTCTTCCATCACAGCAGGTGTGAAGTCCCAGGGCATCTGCTGATACACCTGAGCTAGAGCTCAGAGTAGCTTCCTGAGGACTGTGAGAAATGACTGAGGCATTAAATAAGGCCATGATGGTCTAGCAGCGCTTTCCCGCTGCCTGCAGGGGAGCCTCCAAAGGAGAGGGAAATGCAGGCGTGAGTCCTCCTGGAGTTTGTCTACTGTGTGTCTTTTAACTTTCAAAGAACATTTAGCACTAATGGAAAGTGCAGTTGGGCTTCCAGTGAAGACTGTCTTCATTAGCTGCCTCCGGATGATAAAGGGGAGGGCCAGAGAGGTAAGGCGCAGTTGAGATGCAGATGGCCCTTTCTCGTGGCTGGCCTGATGGAGAGGAAGCCCTCACGTGTACAGCGCTGGGTATTACGGGAAAATGATTGGAGAGCATTTCCTCAGGTTTAGCTTTCCAGTTACATAGACTTAAACATCTCTCTCTTTGGAAATTATTTTGTCCTAAGTTGAGCTTGCCTTCATTAAATGCCATTTCCCCTCAGACTCAGGGCTTATTGTAATGTATATTAAATATGGCAGTAAAGTTCCCAGGGACAGAGTACAGAGCACAGACATAACTTCTTGTCTAGTTGTTCTTTCAAGCTTGGTTTCATCCACTAATGACTGGGCTATGAAATTCACTTGGGTGTCCTACATATTAAAAAACATCCAGTCTCCTTATTATTAATCGTACTGAGGAGACTGACTGCTTTCAATGTTTATGATGTAATACCCACTTTGTAGAAAAGTAACCTCCCCAAGCCCCAAACGGATTCTCATTTTCTATCAGAAAGGTTGCTGACGTGTGATGATTTTGGAGGGGCAGAACTTTTTGAAGCCTTAGATAGCTTCATTATTTTGATTTGTCACCCATATTAAAATGCCGACTTAGATATGTATATTTTTAGATATGATTTGTTGATTCCTCTAATACCTGATCAATAAGAATAGAGCACTTGCAGTATGGGCAGCAGCATGCTGGCAGCTGTTAATTCAAACACACACACACACACACACACACACACACACATGCACAAACACACACACACACACACACATGCACAAACACACACACACAAACGCACAAACACACACACACATGCACAAACACACACACATGCACAAACACACACACATGCACAAACACACACAAACACACACACACACACACACACACACACACACACACACACACACTACAGTCACAAGCAGGCCAGGGAAAGACGCTGAGCTCGTAGGCTTGTTGGTTCTATCGTTTGGGGGATATGTCCATTGTGTGTGACCTTGGGAATAGATTTCCTGAAGTTCTCTTCCATTGTCCCAGGTGACTGTGTTCATAGGCTGAGGCTGAATCCACGAAGCCATAGCTCAACCTGTGACACATGCAAACTCTCTCCCTGACTGTGACTGAACCACTATTCTGTGCTGGAAGCAGTGACATGGGGCTGGGGAGCACATGGTGTTCCCCAGGAATTATTGGAGGTTCTGGGAGGACTGGTAATTAGCAAGTAGAAAAAGCTTAATTATGGGAAGTACGAAGTAATGTCATCTATTCTGTCTGGAGAGACCTATGGAGGTAAAGTTACATTTGAAGTGGGCATTAAACATAATGTGTTAGTGGGCTAGAGAGAGGGCTCAGTCAGCAAAGGGCCTCCATGCAGACATGAGGCCTTGAGTTCAGATCCCCATGGAGAGGATGAGGAGAAAAAGAAGAAGAAGGAGAAAAGAAAAACCAGGGAATGGCAGTGTGCCCTTGGGTCCTCAGCTCTTGGGGAGTGAAGACAGATGGATCTCTGTAGCTCACGGATGAGCCATTCTAACCAGTAGGTGGACACTGGGTTCAGTAAGAGATCCTGTCTCAAAAAGTAATGTAGTGAGCAACTGAGGGAAACACCTGGTGTCAGCCTCTGTCCCCGATATACGTGAATGTGTGCACACATGAACACAATTGCACACACACAGAAAAGTGTTCATGAAGCATGTGAGGAGGACAGAGCGAGTGATCCAGATCTGTGTTGGGGGAGGGGGTAGTACAGGGAAGGACCGTGAGGTGGTGATGGGTTTGGGGTGTTTAGAAAACCCTGGAAAACCCTCTGTGGCCAGGGGAATGGTAGACAGTGGCCGGACAGGACTACAAAGGGGTGAATAGGCTGGGGGGGGGAAGGGATGGTTAGGCTGGGGGGGAGGGATGGTTAGGCTGGGGGGGATGGTTAGGCTGGGGGGGATGGTTAGGCTGGGGAGGGATGGTTAGGCTGGGGGGGATGGTTAGGCTGGGGGGAGGGATGGTTAGGCTGGGGGGGATGGTTAGGCTGGGGGGGATGGTTAGGCTGGGGGGGAGGGATGGTTAGGCTGGGGGGGATGGTTAGGCTGGGGGGAGGGATGGTTAGGCTGGGGGGAGGGATGGTTAGGCTGGGGGGAGGGATGGTTAGGCTGGGGGGAGGGATGGTTAGGCTGGGGGGGATGGTTAGGCTGGGGGGGATGGTTAGGCTGGGGGGGATGGTTAGGCTGGGGGGGAGGGATGGTTAGGCTGGGGGGAGGGATGGTTAGGCTGGGGGGAGGGATGGTTAGGCTGGGGGGGATGGTTAGGCTCGGGGGGATGGTTAGGCTGGGGGGGATGGTTAGGCTGGGGGGGATGGTTAGGCTGGGGGGGATGGTTAGGCTGGGGGGGATGGTTAGGCTGGGGGGAGGGTTAGGCTGGGGGGAGGGTTAGGCTGGGGGGGATGGTTAGGCTGGGGGGGAGGGATGGTTAGGCTGGGGGGAGGGATGGTTAGGCTGGGGGGAGGGATGGTTAGGCTGGGGGGGATGGTTAGGCTGGGGGGGATGGTTAGGCTGGGGGGGATGGTTAGGCTGGGGGGAGGGTTAGGCTGGGGGGAGGGTTAGGCTGGGGGGGATGGTTAGGCTGGGGGGGAGGGATGGTTAGGCTGGGGGGAGGGATGGTTAGGCTGGGGGGAGGGATGGTTAGGCTGGGGGGGATGGTTAGGCTCGGGGGGATGGTTAGGCTGGGGGGATGGTTAGGCTGGGGGGGATGGTTAGGCTGGGGGGGAGGGATGGTTAGGCTGGGTTTTAAGCAGGAAATGAAGATGCTCTGTCTAGAGGAGACATCTAGCAGGTGTGGTGGTAGCAGTGACTGCTGTGAAGGAGAAAGACTAACATTAGCAAGTGTCTGGGCTGGTTTTGTGTGTCAACTTGACACAAGCTAGAGTCATCAGACAGGAAGGAGCCTCATCAGCGTTGAGGAAATGCCTCCGTGAGATTCATCTGTAAGGTATTTTCTCAATTAGCAATCAATGGGGAGGGTCCAGCCAGTGGTGGGTGATACCATCCCTGGGTTGATGGTGCTGAGTCTTGTAAGAAAGCAGGCTGAGCAAGCCAGAGGAAGCAAGACAGTAAGTGGCACCCCCCATGGCCTCTGCATCAGCTCCTGCCTTCAGGTTCCTGCCCTGCTAGAGTTCCTGTCCTGACTTCCTCCAGTGACAGACTAGGATCTGGAAGTGTAAGCCAAATAAACCCTTTCCTCCCCAACTTGCTTTCTGGTCACGGTGTTTTGCTGCAGCAATAGAAACCCTGACTAAGACAGCGAGATTTCACTGCTCTCTGAGAGAGAGGTGCTGGACCCTAGGTTGGGGTGTGGACGTGAAAGACAAAGCTAAAACAGATGGGCCATGGACTGGGCTTGATGAGAACAAACTCCTCTAGTAATGAGACGGTTCTGGAGTCTTGGGAAGCTACTCCCACAAGGAGGGAGATAGGGTACTAGAGAAGGCCAGTTAATCACATAAAACCAGTAATTTGCTGGGGACTGATTTCATGAAGTGTGTGAGTTCGTCGGATGAAGTGGAATGACAAGCTGTGAAGGTCACAGAGTGGTGAGGATGCTGATTAAAAAAATCATCACGTTGATCTTATTTCCACGATCAGAGACAGAGTTAAGCGAACACCCGTCAAAATGGCCCAGGAACTCTGGTGGGGCTGCCTATTTCACACTACGGAAGTTGATTGTTCATCTCATATTAACATCAATCTCTTACTCATTGCCTATCCCAGAGGGACTAAGGAGTACTAAGTCTGCGTTCCCTGTAAATTCTAGTACCATTTCATGTCTTGGGAAATCTAACTTTCAGGTATCCCTCAACAAAGTAATTTCTAGTATAGATACAACTTGCATATGGATTCTCCCCAACACTCAAAACATATGCCCAGTTTATATCCTGTGTCGAGAGGATTGACATGATTAGAAGCATAAGGAACACGAAGTGTTTCAATATTTGCTAACAGAAATGTCCAGGGGTCATTTTGATTATCCCTTAGTTGTGAAGATTGGAGTCTACTCACTCTTTCAAGCCCTTGTGAGGCCAGCCCACAGCCACCGCCTCGGCCTCCCTTCAGCTGGTTGTTAAGATCCCTGTCAAAACAAGCATAGCAGGAATGCACTTACAGACCATTTGGGTTTTAAATTTAGTTGAAAAAAGGAACTCTAAACTGGGCATGGTAGCATATACCTTTAATTCCAAGATTGAGAGGCAGAGGCAGGTGGATCTTTCCAGGCAAATTGGTCTCCATATTGAGTTTTAGGCCAGCTGAGGCTACATAGTGAGAACCTGTCTCAAAAAACAAAACAAAAGAAATCTCAAAACAAACTCCCAAACACAAAAAGGCATTTTATTTCTCAAAAAAATTTTTCAAGAAAGTAATATGTTGCAGGCTGATTTTTTGTTTTTATTTTCATCCAGCTGGACTTAAGAGTGTAAGTCACATGGAGAAAGACCAGAGGACCAAGCCCAGAGGGGCTCTGGGAAGAGCCCTGCATTGTGACGGGATGGAACCATGGTTACTGACCTGTCAGAGACCCTCCAGGTGCCATGGGGACACAGAAGGCACTGAAGAATATTTTCAATTTTCCAGAAAACACTAATATGCTAGACATTGTGCAAATTCCTACTGTTAACTTGCCCAAACTTAACTATTTAGTAAAGGGATATGGAGTAAAGAAACATGTAGGCATTTCTTTTGGTTTAGGGGATGCCATAAAACAACAACAACAAAAAAAACCAAAAAGCAAAAAACAAAAAACCAAGGCACCAGGAATTTTATGAACTGAAAGAACTTGAGGATCATGGGAATAAAGCCTTGCACCTTGAGATTGTGGAGACAGATAAATATGACCTTCGCTGGGGTCATGGACCAAGGTCATTAGATAGGGTCTCCTAAGAAGAGTGTGACCTCAGCCTGAAGAACAGTATGTCCCGCTGAATCTCATAGCTCGAGGCTCTGATCTCTAGTCACAGCGCAGTGTTTCCTCACCGACAGAGCAGGCCACTCCTTGAAAGCTGTTTTGAGGGGCTGGGCACACTGGGCACACACTGTGTCTGCCGGTGCATCTCCAGGAGCAATTGGGTCCAGGGACCTCTTTTAACTTCATTGTCTCCACCCTACAGAAAAGATTAGCATTGGCAGGCTCTCCGTGACCTCTGAAAACTGCTCTCTTTTTGGCTTCCAGTAAAAGTTTCAGACTGATGCGGGTCACTGACCTAGTTCTGGACCAACTGTTGAGGACATTTTTGTTGGCTCATCACATGTTGGCTCAACACACTTCTCAGGTGTTCCATCCCTGGATTTTTCTGGTCTTTTGGGACCCCAGTGTCATTTTTTTCTCCAGGGTTCCACATGTGGCACTCCTTGGCTACCCTACCTTATTCCTTCCCAATACTCACCACAGTTAGGGATTTATGGTTTATTTGCTAGTTTGTAAGTTTATTTTTTGCCATTTACAGCAAAATGGAAGCTCCACGCAGGTGGAGAGGTTGTGTGTCTTGCTTTAGTGTGCCAAGAAAGGTTCCCGAAGAGTGTCTGTGGGAAAAGCGGATGAAGCTCTGTCTTACAGCAAGGGAGCGGAGCACCCCAGCCTTCCAGAGGAGCTTGGCAAAATCATCCTCTGTACAGACAAGGGAGCCGAGGAGCAGTTCCCCAGGAACATGGGGATCTAGACAGCCACAATGGTTGTTCTGGGTTGGATGCAAAGGCACTTCCTGTCTAGCTCAGCATCTTATCCACTGGTCAGACTGGATTCAGTTCCTTGCTGTAAGTAGACACTGTCGTTGGTACAATTATTAGCTGCAATTGGTAATTCAGAGCAATTTTTATGGAGATGTGGAACTATTATGAAGTCCTAATATTCATAATCCCCCAGAGCCCTCCTATTCTTAACAACTCATCTCCAAGTCACAGATGTGCTCTGTGGGTCTTAGTGTGACTATTAACGCACAGGCTCGGGCTTATGAATAAGCTCTTAGGTTTCAAGCCTTGCATCTCACTCATGGACGTTTTTTTATCTAGAGGACAGAAAGCAATTTCGGTAGCACTTAACTTAATTGGTTTGTGACCAGACAAGGACCCTGGGCCCTACTTACAGAGCATGGGCAGTGCACCTTGCTTCAACGGTTCTAGAAAGTTCTCATCTTGTATGTGCAATCTCCCTTTCAATCAACCGTTACTTCTGAACCGCTGTTTCTGCCCACTAAACAAGGTTTATGGAGCCTAAATTGCACATCACTGATAAAGATTCCTAGGCAATCAGAAGGCTATGTGTCACTGGGACAAACGTGTTGGATTTCTGATCTGGCTCGCCTATTCACACATTTCTCCCTTACTTGTGGAGTCCCATGCATTCACATGGTTTTTGTACCACATTTTCCAGCCTGCATTTGCATGTGTCCAAAAATACTATTTTAAAAATAGGACTTTTCTTGTTTGTCTATTTATTCCAAATAGAGCTTACCCTTCTTTGTGAGTTGGGATATGAGAAGAAAGATCTCTCTATGGACATCATGTTGACTTTGCCCTGGTCACTGTGGGATCTTCCTTTATCTCAGTTTCCCCGTCTGTCAACTGAGGAGGAAAGGCCTTTGGCCCCTGTGAGTCCACCGAACCCAGTATGCCTGCCTTCGGTGCATCTTGATCCTAAAGAGCATTTTCTAGCCACACCTGAAGTGAGGCCTTTTCCTAGGCTGTTTCTTTTTCTGCCCTCTGTGTCTGCATCCCTAGATCTGGGGTCACATGGAAGTTTCTCTGAAGGCTCCAGGGAAAATGAAAGCCTGTCTCTCAGCCAAGGGGATTTCTGCTTTCCCAGGAAAAGCACCTGTAGCCATTCACAAACAGGTACAAGGGCTTTGCTCCTCAGTTGTGACATCAGACTGCATTGAATTTTTTCCCATTTACTTATTTACTTGCTTGTTATTTATGTGTAGGGAAGTGAGTGTGCCACTGTGTGCATGTGAGGATCAGAAGACACTTTTGGGGAATGAGGACTCTCCTTCCACCAACCAGGTCCCATGGATTAAACTCAAATGTTTGAACTTGGTGGCAAGTACCTTTAACAACTGAGCCATCTTGCCAGCCCCCAGATTCTAGATTTGGATGACTCTAGCCAATGATACTCATGGCGCTTCTAGGGGACATAAAACCTGTTCGTATGTGAGGTGAGCTGGTAGACCAATGAGTAGCCCAGGACCAAGGAAACCCTTCGAAGGAATCCCTGACCAAGGAGACATGGACCACCTTTCTAGGGACATAACTAGTGTGAAAGAAGGGTAGGTCAGGTCTGTGACTTCAGTTTACATTTGAAGGGTGGGAGATGGTGAGTCACATAATTAGTTTTATAGTGACTGTCAACCAGTCCAGGGGTTACAGTCACTCGAGAGTTACAGCAATTAGTGTATACAGCCAACAGGCAACACAATATTCAGGGTGCGTGTGATTTCTCACAGTGAGTTTGTACCTGGACAGGTCTCCTGAGTGTCTGTTTCCCAAGATCTTGGTTGTTAATAGCTCTGACCTGACATTTGTATCTTGAGCAAAACTGAAATGGGCAGCTGAAGACTAATTATGCTAAATATTCCAACAAGCATAATTATCAGTGTTCCAGCAGGGGGCACAGTAAGGAGCATCGTGGTGTGTCCTACTCTTTTTATTTTTTCTTCTCTGTCTCTGTCTCTCTCTCCTCTCAATCCTCAGCTCTTTATTTTAGTCTTACTTAGTGAAATTGAAGCCTTATCCTAAGGGGTTCTTTCTTCTTCTTCTTCTTCTTCTTCTTCTTCTTCTTCTTCTTCTTCTTCTTCTTCTTCTTCTTTCTCTCTCTCTCTCTCTCTCCTTCCTCTCCTTTCTTTCTTTCTTCCTTCCTTTCTTTCTTTCTTTCTTTCTTTCTTTCTTTCTTTCTTTCTTTTTCTTTCTTTCTTTCTTTCTTTCTTTCTTTCTTTCTTTCTTTCTTTCTTTCTTTCTTTCTTTCTTTCTTTTTCTTTTGCATAATCTGTGTGCAAAAATTAAAGTGCCTTTATTTCCATGCAATTTTAAATGTTGGTTTCTGCTCTGTTAGAGTCTTTCCATTGGGAGATTAAAGAGATCACAGAGAAAGCAAAATCTTGGTGGAAGCTCCAGTTTGGGGGGGCTTCTGCATGAGAGCCTCCTGACTTTGTGCTAAGGGCCACCGTGTTGAAAGAAGCACAGCACTGCGCTTGGTGAGGACGCTAATTGCAGAGGCAAGCAGGAGGCTGTGCACATATGTTCCTGCAAAATTTGTTTTTTTATCAAGTCAATAATGAAATTGAGAAACAAGCTTTTTCCAGCAAATGCTAATTATAACAAAACCCTTCCTACACAGGAGCAGAGCAGACACACTAGATGACTGAGCTGTGATTGACTGGGGATCACGGTTGGCAGCACTGACAGGGCAAGTGGAGGACCGTATAGTCAAGCTTATCTAGAAAATCCCCGGCTTCCAAAGCCGCAATCCTTTAAGTCGGCTGTGTTTAAATGCAGCTGTACCACTGATTAGATGTCAGCACTGGAGCACACTCAAGAACTCTGTTTAGTGATTAGCTCAATGGACCAATTTTCCTTCAGATGCTCACACGGAGGGAGGTTTTGCATACAAATATGGAAACAGGACTGCCATCTTCCTAGTTTCACAGGGACAGGGGAAGCAGCACTTGCACTCAGAGTCGTCCCCCCCCCCCCCCCACTGCTTTTTCTCTGGCTTCACCTCTGAGGGAAAGATTGCCGTGACCTAGAGTGTGGCACAGCCACAGGCTTTGGTAGGAATGAATCAGTTTTGTTTCTCACTGTGGACCGTGAGTGGATCCCTCACTGTTGTGCCAGAGTGAGTCCATACTCATTCCATGTGTGGGGACCAAACTCCCTGCCACAAAGACTGAGCAGAAGATGGACAAACCGGAGAGAATCTCTACATCTCACATTCCTGAATCTTTAAAAATGCACAGGAAATGATGAACAGCAGGCTTGTTAGAGGCATGAACAGACAGCCAAGGTAGTTAACAAGGACTAGAGCTCCAGCCTAACCTGTGGCACTGTAGGCAGGCACATCCTGCAGTTAGCAGAGTAAGGTCTGATAGGAGACAGCCAGGGGCAGTGGTAAGGATTTTCAACAACAGATTGCCATAAACATCTGCAGGGGCCAGGACAAGAGAACAACAGAACTACAGTACAAATATTTAAGTGTTTAGAAATGGATAAACAAGATATATTCCACCCCTTCCATGACAAAATAATCCCATAAAGGCCTGCAAGGCAAGGGCCGCTTGAGGATCTCATGTCCTCGAGTCTATGACCCACCTCTTTCTTAACCTTGGCCCCTTTCCATTGTGTGAGCCCTCTGCCCCAGATAACACTGGCCAGCAAACAGTGTGGATCTGTCACCAGTGGGCTTCCCAGCATTGAATCACTTGAATATTGCATCACTTGAATAACGCTTTCACATCCTTCCTGACAAGCCAGATACCTTCAGAGTGGCCAGTAGGAGATGGACCACTTCCACAAGCTGAAAGGGGCAGCTCTGGGTATGACTGACTCATTCCCTAAACTCACAGGTCAGATCCCTCACATCTTAGGAACAACACAGGGCGGGTAGCAGAGTGTCCCCTGGGAATTAAAGTCACTGTGCTCCATAGAAGTTCTAGCGGTGATCTCTAAGCCATATCTTGGCTTACGAGAGCTGAAGAAAATGGGTTAACCAATGACCTTAGAAGCCGTGTGCACTTCCCCCTGACTATGTTTGTTCTGCAACTGCAAACAAAATATTTTTAAAAAAATAATCTCTTTCTAATGTTTCTTATTAATGTGATTTTAGGTTCTTTTTATGGCACGTTGCTTCTGCCTGCTTCACTGTGGGCCTGATGCCATTTTTACAGCAATTCAGAGCCCACCACCTGTTTCCAGTACTTTCTTGGCCTATGATCAACAGATAGATTTTTAAAAATTACTGAGACTAAACCCCAAACTCTTCTTGTAGGCATTTCTCAGGAAATTTAGTGTGGCAGGTGTTCTGAAACAGTGTCCATTGCCAAATTTACTTTGTTCTGCACTGATTTCCTACTGCTTTTAATCGAGTCACGTGATAGCCCTGACCTAGGAGCTCAAGTGTGATACACAGAGCATCTTTGTCTGACGCGTAGTTTTTGAAGTGGGTACCATCCTTGGTATGACCCTCATGCTTTGATGGCTCCGTGTGAATCTAGGTTCTCACAGCTCTTCAGTAGTTTCCCGCCGTTGTCCAGGAACTAGTACCCCGGGAAGAAGAAACCAGTGGCATGGAGGGTAAGATGTCAAGGACAAGTTGGTGTGCATTTCTAGTTCATTTTCTATTTCCAAAAAAGGGACTGAGATAGGTCAACTCACTCTCTCTCTCTCTCTCTCTCTCTCTCTGTGTGTGTGTGTGTGTGTGTGTGTGTGTGTGTGTGTATGTGGTCTTGCTCAAAGTGATCTCCTGGTCTAGAGAAGACCAAAATCATCCAGTTCTCACAGTGAGGTAGTTGTAGAGGTTAAAGTCACTCCTGTTTTAAAGCTGGCTTGTGGCATCAGTGTGACTCTTGGCCAAGCTACCCAGTTCTTTTCTCCCTAAAATGTTTAGAAGTTTTCCACCTCATGCGGATACATCCCCGGACGGGAAGTGGCCCTCTAGTAAATGTTTCTTACAGTATTGAATTGGACTTTGGTTCCCACAGAGCAGTTTTTAACCAGCTTTACAAACAGATCAAAGCTCCTTAAGCCCATGCTGCAGGCTTTTCTTTTTCTGTGGTGCCTGCCTGCCTCTCCCAACCAACACATACCAATCAGCCTTGGTCACAGCCACTGATGCTCACAGTCCCTGCCCACATGGGACCAGCAGCCATGAGTGAGTCCTGGACCAAGTCCTCAGCATTGTGTGGTGAAGACAGCCTGGATCCACACCCAGTCTCAGCGGCTAGGCAGCAGGTTTGAGGAGGGATAGGTGCCAAAAGTGCTGCTTCACTTTCTTTTTATCCAGAGGGATTCCTAACTCAGAAGCCTGAGCTGAAAATAGGTCTGCTTAGGGCTGTAACATTTCCTGCCGTGATGAAGGGGTCAAAGGTTGGCACAACTCACACCCTTTGCAAGGGGGGGGGGGTGCTCAATGTCTCTTCCCTTCCTGTCCTGTTTCTGGTGGAAGCCCCATTCTCTGGAAGGAAGAACGAGGGGGACTTCCTGTCTAAACTCTTACTTGCTTTGTGATCTTGGACAGGATATTCATCCCGACCACATGTCAGGTTTCTTACCTGTAGCAGTTAGCAACACAGTTTTACAGGGAGGTGATGAGCCGTAAGTGAGGCGATGATGGTGAAGAATGCCAGGTTTCCCTTGAATGAATGACCAGGTTAAGAACCACAGCTATCCCGACGCTCCCTTGGCTGGAACTTCAGACTCCTCACCCACTCTTCTTTCCTTGCCAAACTGCTTTTTTTTTAAAAAAAAAAATCTTTCTACTTTGCTTGTTTCTCTCACTGTAGACCTGGGTGTTGTAGACTGTTGTTTTAAGGTGTGTTACTTTTGTTTGTGTTGCATTTGTTTAACTCTGTGAAGCTGTGTTACTGTGCCTGTCTAAAACACCGGATGTTTTAATAAAGAGCTGAACGGCCAAAAGCAAGGCAGGAGAAAGGATAGGCGGGGCTGGCAGGCAGAGAGAATAAATAGAAGGAGAGATATGGAAGGAAAGAAAAAAGACAAGAGAACAAGGAGAGGAAGATTCTAGAGCCCAGCCACCCAGCTACCCAGCTGCCCAGACAGCCACAAGTAAGAGTGAAAGTAAGATTACAGAGGTAAGAAAAGGAAAAAGCCCAGAGGCAAAGGTAGACAGGATAATTTAAAAGAGAAGTTGGCAAGAAACAAGCCAAGCTAAGGCCGGGCATTTTTAATTAAGAATAAGTCTCCATGTGCGTATTTATTTGGGAGCTAGATGGTGGACCCCCAAAAGAGCAAAAATAACCAACTACAGCTGGATAGGAGCAGTGGACAAAAACCAGGACACAGCCTGGATACCACCCTACTTAGAAGCATCCTCTAGCAAGCACATTAGTCCATTATCTTTAAATTTAGCCACACTTAGATTCTCAGGACACAGGCAGAATGCCGCCGAATTGTTTACTAGGAGATAACAGAAGTGCCCATTAGCCTAGTTCCTGATGGAGTCCTTCCTCCTCTCTGAAACCTTGTGAACCACGTCTTCACTGGCCATACTACTTTGGCATTTTGTTCTTCTAAAATATCGTCATAATGGCCTGGTGTGGTAGTTTGAATGTAATTGGCCCCATAATCTCATAGGGCATGGTGATACTAGGAGGTGTGGCTTTGTTGGAGTAGGAAGTGTGTCATTGTGGAGGCGGACTTTGAGGCCTTTTTTGCTCGAGTTTCCCTCAGTGTGACAGTTGACTTCTTGTTGCCTGTAAGATGTAGCACTCTCAGCTCCAGCACCACATCTGCCTGCATGCTGCCAACATCCCCATCATGATGATAATGGACCGAACCTCAGAACTGTAAGTGAGCCACCTCAACTAAATGTTTTCATTTGTAAGAGTTGCCATGTCATGGTATCTCTACACAGCAATAGTCCCTAAGACACCTGGTAAGCTCTTCTTAAAGCACTCCAGGATGTTTCTAGTCCAAGAATACAAATTCTTCCATATTTCTCTGAGGTCCTAGAACTGTGTGGTCATCCTCATTACTGCAACGCCCTCCCCCCCTCACACACACACACTGTTTGAGGTTTGAGGTGGGGGTTCGCAGCACCGGGAACTCGAGGCAGCTTGTGGATTATATTGCTAGCTTCCTCCTTGTTATTTAGCTCCAGGTCCCAGCCCATGGAATAGTGCCACCCTCATTTCAGGGGATCTCCCCACCTCAATTAACTCCATCTAGAAACTCTCTCACAAACACGTCCAGAGGTTTGTTTCCATGGTGACTCTACATTCTCTCAGGTTGGCAATCAGTGATTTGGTGTTCTTTTTATATCCAAACACTGCGGAGAGCGGTTGCAAATCAGTTTGCAACAGTGTGGAATTTACCAGAATCTCTCATAAAGCAGGAAAGAAACTCACCACCCGCTCCAACCATTTCAAGTTATAAAAGGGCATGCTGAGTCCTGGACTCCCCCTACAGAGCCAGGAGCAGTTAGCTGGGGCTAGTACACTGTCCACTAAATTCTCCTAATGCCAGCACTCACTGTCTTCAATGTTCCTGGACCGCAGTCAGGCTGAGATGAACGTGAGGCTCGGGCAGTTGATGTACTCACAAGGCTGCTAGAGTGTGTTGTTGCAAAGGGTTTCCTTTCCTTAGTCTGAAGTCTGGCAAATCCCTTAGTGACCTCTGAGAGATACTCAAGAAGCAGGAAGAAGCCCCAGCCCAGAAACACTTGCAGGTTAAAAGAGGCAGGAGCCCAGCACTTCTGAGCTATTGATGTCGGTTTGAAAGGCAGGAAGGTGTCTTCACACTGTTTCCAGGGCTATAATCCCATAAGCTGACGCGATCCTCTGGAGTTCGCCTTTGTTTGGGAGTTTCAAACTCGTTTATTTGTGGCCCACCAGAAGCCGCCTGTCACACAGACCGCATTCGCATGTGGACACTTTGATGGATCTGGTATTCACTTTGATGGATCTGGTATTCTTCCTGAATGTGCGCGTCTGAATAGTTCTCAGGTAACCATTCACTGTCTGTCCGCTCCCCATGTTTTTAAATAGCAGCTCTATTCACAGACCTTTGAGTTCTCTCCCGAGAGATTCGCTGGTAACTTTGTCAATGAGGAGGACAATGTGATTTTGTATTTTCTGTGAGACTTGCCAGGTTGCTTTGTGCTGTTGAGTGGGGTGTCTCACTCAGGCACTTCAGTTCAGATTCCTGCAGATTTGTAGGTTGAAATGGGAAATATTCCAATTTAACACCCATAACCCCATTTCTGCAGCTGTTTTCACATGTCGGGCAATGGAATGGTGTTGATGCTGAGGCTTCTGAAGGTCGAGTCAAAGGCCTCAGATTAGGAAATGTCAAACTGTAGACAAAATCCTTGTCTCAGTCTATGCCTCCTGGTACACATCCCCCCCCAGTCCATTATAAGCACTTTTTTTTTTTTTTTTTTTTACATTTTAAGTGGTCAGAAAAGCAGAAAAAATATTTTATAGCATACGAAAAACTAGATGAACCTCAGGCCCCACTGCCAATAAGCAAAGTGTTACTGGAACACACCCTCCTTTACATGTGGCTCAAGCTCATGTTTGCATTATTGAGTTGAGTGATTTCTATGGCTATCCTATGGCTCACAGAGCCTAAAACAGAGGCAATTCGTTCATCAAATACCCACAGGTACTGTTTCTGTGCCAGATACTCTGCTAAGCATTGGAAGTTAAAGGATGTGAAAAACAACCCTTCCTGGAGGGCTCCATTTATCAGTGTGGAGTAAGGTAAATGGAAAGCCCATGATGAGATAAATAATATAGTTAAGATATATGAAAAGTGCCCCAGAGAGGGAAGACAGCCTTGCCTGGGGGCAGGGACTGGACAGTCCCGTCAATAGACGTGGGGCTGTTAGTAGCTCTGGCGTCTCACACACTGTGCACTTTGTGTTATTTCTCACCAATCTCTCTTCCTATGCACACTTTATTTGGTCGTATAGTAGTGAGTCTTACCTGTGGGGGACATGTTCCAAGACTCACAGCGGGTGCCTGAAAGACTGGGATATACTCAACCCTGTAGATACAGCTATGTATCACCTCGTGACTGTGGGGATACTTCCCGGAACGTGTTGCTAGGCAACCTCATCATCGTAATACCATTGCAGAGTGTACTTACGTAGATTACAATGTCTCCAACACCACTAGGTAGTGTAATCTTAAAAAAAAAAACAACAAGATTTATTTGGATTTTATGTGGATGAGCACTTGCCTGAATGTATGTGTACCACGGGTGTGCCTGGTCTCTGTGGAGGATGGAGGAGGGCATTGGATGCCCTGGAAATGGAACTACAGACAGTTCTGAGTCAGCAGGTGGGTGCTGGGAACAGGACCTGGGTCCTCTTTGAGAGCCACAGTGCTCTTGACGGCTGGGCCACTCTCCTAAGCAGCGCAAACTTGTGTGTGGTCTGCTCTGACTGCAATACCAAATGGCACAGGACTCTGCTGAATTGTTCCTCTACATACTTACGTGAAGCCTAGTGTGTCAGTTTCGCACAACAAGAGATCAACAAAAGTAAGTGTAGTAAACTAGAACACATAGAAAAACACACCGAATGAAAGTTACTTAAAACATGAACCTTTAGTTCTCAATTTTCCCACTTAACATTTTCAGATTGCAGTAACTGGAACCGTGGAAAGAGGAACGCAGATGGCCGTGCTATGCTGTTCACAGCACAGATAACTTTCACGCTCCACTTGTTTCTCACCGTTGTGAGTAGGGGGAGGGGTCGTGTTGACGTCAAGTATCGGTGCTGGACTTGAGGGAGTCTCGGACAGATGCTTCTCTCCTAAGCTTCACTCACCTCAACTAAGGGATAAGCAAAACCTGCCTGGAGGGGGTTTGAGAAGGTTCAGTGTGTCAAACACTCAATGAAGCCTAGTTAGTACTCAACCACAGGAAGACAGGGAGTAAGGACCACTGATGTGGTCTTCGCTCCCCTTCTCTATAGCTTGCTACCTATTTCCTGGCTCTTCCCCCAGGCAACAATCCACCAGTTATAGGGACAGTGGGTAGAAGCAAAAGAGCCAGGAGCAAAGGTTAATGCTGCTTGGAATTACTTCCTAACACGTGGAGCATGTACAAGAGTACTGAGGCGTTGGATCACAAGGTGTCCCACACACTGGGTAGATTTAGCAGACGTAGTTACATTTTTTTCTATAAAAAGATTCAAGTCTGAATATGGAGGTTGGTCAAAGTAGGTCAATGTAGTTATGATGGTATAAAAGAATGAGGAGGGGCTGGAGAGATGGCTCAGAGGTTAAGAGCACCGACTAGTCTTCCAGAGGTCCTGAGTTCAATTCCCAGCACCCACATGGTAGCTTACAACCATCTGTAATGAGATCTGGTGCCCTCTTCTGTATACATAATAAATAAATAAATCTTAAAAAAAAAATGAGGAAAAGAAAGCTAAAACCACGTGACCGAGGCAGGGCTGGAACAGCGGACAGCAATGGTGCCTTCCTACCATGTTCCTGGAAAAAGCTCAGTTGTGTGCACTAACAGATATGCAGTAACTGGCCCCTGAGTGGCCACATGGGACGATGCTCCAGGAGAGAGGTCAGCACGAGAGTGTTCAGCAAAGGTGCTAAACATCACGTTTGAGAAGGTTGCGTCCTGCAGGCAATGATGACACAGAGGGAAAGATCTGAACACATAGCCAATCATTTATTCTAACAAATGTATTTCTTTGTGTGTGGGAGTGAGGTTGGTGTGTGCGTGTGCGTGTGTGTGTGCGTGTGCGTGTGTGTGTGCGCGCGCGTGCGTGCGTGCATGCGTGTGTGTGTGTGTGTGTGTGTGTGTGTGTGTGTGTGTGTGCCACAGTGTACATATGGAGGTCAGAGGACAACTTTTAGGATTTGGTCTCACCTTTCTCCTTGTTGACGTAGAATTTTCTTATTTTCTTGCTTCTGTTGCACAGAGTAGCCCAGGCTAGCTGCCTGGGAGCTTCCGGCCAGTTCTCCTTTCTCGGCTTCTAGCTTTAGGAGCACTGGGATTACAGACGTATGCCATGATATCTGGCATTCAATGTGGGTTCTGTGAATCAAACTCAGAAGATCAGGGGTTTGTGACAAGCACATTTACTCACTGGGACATCTCTTCACCCCCAAATGAGATTTTAAAAGCCGTGGGAACCAAACAGAAAAGAGAAACCCAGCACGAAGTTGAAGAAGAGCCCAAAGGAGAAATAATAAAGTATAGAAGTAGAAAGTGCAAGGAAAGACAGAAGGGCTGAATCTGAGAGTCATTTTTACTATTAAAGGAACTGGCAAATGGACACAAGAGATTTGGTTGAGTTTTCAAGGTTGTAGCTTTTAAAAACAAACAAACAAACAAACAAAACAGGATCTTACTATGTAGATGAGGCTGGCCTTGAACTCACAGAGGTCTGCCTACCTCTGTCTCCTGAGTGCTAGGATTACAGGTGTGTGCCACCAGGCTGAGCAAGGGTGTAGCAACGTGATGAGCTGGATCCCGGGGCTCCCAGGGCTCATTATACACAGACAAAATGCACACGGAGGATGGATGAGAACGAGAGGCAAAGGGCAGAACCTGTGATTGTGCATATTCTGGTGCACACACAGGGCCATGAGCTAACAAAGAAGGGAGCTGTTCAAAGAGCTGAGGTTGGGTGAGGTGGGTGCCGCACACTGTGACCCTGGCCCTTGGGAGGTGGAGACGGGAGGATCATGAGTTCACAGTTATAAGAGACCCTGTCTCCAGTGACAAACACACCAAGAAACCAACCCCAAACGGCGGCTGTTCAGAGACTGGATGGGTCAACAGAACCAGGGGAGCAGCTTGGAGGGTGTGGGGAGGAGGATAACTGACTTTCGGTTCATTGAGCACCTTTGAGTGTGAATGTCCTAGCAGAACATTAACATTCTGGTGCTTTGGCAGCCCAGTGGGTAAGAGGGAGGGGAACACCCTCCAACACTTTCCATGATTCCATGGAGACACACTGTTCGGCCATGAACTTGGATTTAATAAGCACCAGCCTAGAGGAAGAAAACGGCTTATCATAGTCCCCTCCTCTGGATCCTTGCTGGTTCATTTGCCCAAGGCCCTGGCTTCTTGTCCATTCCCGAGAGAGAGACCAGCTATTACCCTGTGAAGGAATACCTAAGATAAGCAGCTACAGCTATAAACTGTTAGTAAATCATGATCCCAACCAGCAGAGGCTACGCCACCCAACTGAAACAAAGAGGTAACAAATAGTGCCTCTGCTCTGTGCATCGTGCAGAGTTAAACGTCTTTCTGGCTGTACATAAGGCACCGTGAACTAGATAGAATACCCCAGAGGCATTTTTTTTATTGGTTGGAACAGCAAGAAATAAAGACTAAGATAAATTTAATATTTAACTCTAAATCTTTAGTCTCCCTCATTAGCCGACTCGCCCGAAGCCATACTGCTGTAAATTAAACTGCCTCTGCTGGTGTGTTGCCAGAACGCACATGCGATGAATGTTAGCCCTGCTCATTCTAACACCCGATCACGTTAAACCCCAAAAGTAACCTGTTTGCTGCCATCTGGAGAGGTCATTAGGAAGGGTGGTTAGAAAGGTAAGCTGTTACCTTCTTCTGGAAGTCGGAGTTAGAAGGCCGGTGCTGCCGTCGGCCCCAAGCTGGGCTTTGTGGACTGTAATCCACAGAGCTGAGAGAAGAAAGTGTTCTTCATCACGGGGAGTCTCGGGGAAGCTGGTGTCTGGTTCTCTGGTCAAAGCATTGCCAAAGTATCATTGTCCAGAGGATGAAGGAGATGCCTCTGCTGGGGGAAGCCAATGGACATACAGTAATGCCTTGTGTGGGATGCCACAGAAAAGGCCCCACAGGCTGAATTGCAGACAGGCAAGCCACTGTGCCCGGTCAGAGAAAGTCTTCATGTGAGTAGCTGGTGGAAATCAGGTTTGGTCCTCTCTTCACCTTTAAAACGTTTGCCACTGTCTGCATTTGTATATGTGACAGAAAATAAGGGCTCTGAGTCTACAACCACTTACTGGGCAGCGCAGACTGCTTATTATGCAAGAAGAAAACCCTTTAAACGGTACAAAGGGTTAGTTGCATGTACCCTTGTGGGGAATGTTTGTGCTTTGTATCCTGTGCACAGAATTCCTCTATTCAAAAAGAAAAAACAAAGCAAGTGAAAATGCAAACAGGGAGAGAAGTCACGTTGAATTATATCTGTGCTAAAGCGCAAACCAGGACATATTAAAACACTAGAGAGCTTATTTGCACAAATAGGAGGTCACAAGGGAGCAAGATGCCATCTTTATTTCAGCTTTCCCACCTCTGTCAGAATGATTGCACCAGCGACAGATGCATCCCTCCACCCGCCAACCTCACCTGACTCGATTCCGGAGGTATCAGTAGGCTGAAGTGTTTATCTAAATTGTTCTATATTAATAAAAACTTGGGAGTCAGATATTGGGGTACAAACCTGATAGATCAAAAAAGCGGCAGAGTAGCAACAGCTGACCTCACTCCAGCTCCCCGTGAATCTTTCTAAGCCCCTCCCTGCTCTTTCCTGTGCCTCTCTATCATCTCGTATCCTGGATCCTTCACAATCTCTATGGCTAATTCCAGTCAGCTAGTCGTTGACTCCACCCCCTGATTCGAGGTTAACTTTATTAATAGTCTCCGAGTGTCACAGTGCGATCAAAGATCCTGCAACAGGAGGCTTGCTCTTAGTTGGGCACTGGGATTGTCTCTTAGTGCCCCAGCAATACCCAGACAAAGTACAGCATTGTCTGTAGGGCTGTGGTCAGGCATCGGTAGCTTTTAATGCTCCCCAGATGCTTCCAACAGAGCCAAGTATGAAATTCACTGCATTTTCCATCCTGCTCACTGCAGGATTCACCTGGGTCATTAGAGGGGCCCCGGACCAAGGGAGTCAGAATAGTGTCCAAAAGCTCCCCCAGGTGATTCTCATAGGCAAACCCTCTGGCTTTAAACAGACTCTTCAAGTGTGGTTTCACAGCTGCCATTAGGAACAGCCATGTCCCTCATTAAATCTGTCGTTCTAGGCCTTCTCCAGACCTACTCAATCAGAAATGGAATTCACCTGTTTTCATAAGTTCTCCAGGTGATTCATGTCCTCACAGTATTTGAGTTCCACACCCTGAAACTTGACCTCAACTCCCATAGAGAGTCCTTTACCCCGAGGAAGGTGGAGTTTACAGTCCCATGCACATACAAACACCGTGACATAATAGGTTACACTGGGCACAAAGAACATGATTTTGAACAGTGCAAAGGGCTGTAGGCGTGCTTGTGGTTTGTTTCATGTGCCCAGAATGCCTCTATTACAAAACAAAGCCCAATCAACTGAAAAGGCTGAAAGCAGGGAGAGACACTGAACTTTATTTGTGCTGAAGTGTAAAGTAGGGCATGTTAAAATACAGAGAGTTGACTTGGACAAACAGCAATACACAAGTGGGCAGCACCGGACTGCAGGTGGTCTGAGGCCCCTGCCTGAGGCCCGGGGAGAAGGCTTTCACAGGGGCAGATTGGACGGCTCCTGTGGGGCCAATGTTAGCTGGCAGCTCTTGATCGGTGAGTCTTTTGCTCCTAGAATATGACTGTTTATGTCGAGATGGGTTTTGTCATGCTTATGTAGGAACCCAGGGCACTGGGGCTGCCTTAGTCTAATGCCAATTAGTTCATGCTAGATACTGTCTCCTAGATGTAATCATTTCATCAGAACCACCACCCATGCCTTTTAATGTCAGGAAGAGTAGGATATGTAAAAACAGGAAGGAGTCATAGTACACCTAAGTGTTGGGAGTCAGCCTTTGCCAAGTTTGTGTTTTCACTCATGTTTAGTCTTGGAATGATGGAACCCAATCGGCGGGTATGCCGCTGTCCAGACAGTGACTGTCAGAAAAGAAACAGAGGCCCTTGCCCTCACCAGGAGCTCTGTAAGGATTCTTACTTATTAAGGGCTCCTCTTGGTGCTCCACAAGCTCCTGGGAGAAGCCGCTGCACGCTCTGTGGCCACCAGGTGGCAGCAGCAATCCAGTGTGCGATCCAGCCCCGGTGAAGGTGAGCAGAGATGGCTTTCCTTTGGTTAGCATACTGGTCACAGGAAAATGGGCTGCTTTAGACAGGAATCAGCCTATCTTAATAATCCTGACAACCACAGATGTTTAAGTGGAGGAAAAATAACACACATGTTAAGACTTGACAGTAAATGCAACAAATTTAATCTACAGAAGGGAGAGAAATTATAACATTTCCTGACCTACTGTGTGCTATCTAGTTGGAACATTGACAAGGGCTGTGGGTGATGGATATTAATGCGTCCGTTTTGTAGTGGGGGAAGGTATAGTCACAGTAAGATTAGGAACTTGCCTGAAGTCCCAGGCAAACAAGTAGCAGAGATAGAGAATGAAAGAATAGGCAGGATTCAGCCACAGACATCATTGTGTCAGGCTCAGTGGAAACGTACTTTGATGGATCACAGTATAGTTAAGTGCATGTGTAGGAGCATTAACTGTCCAAATAGCAGAGTTCTGGAGACAGAATGTTGTTATGTGTGGGCTTGTCTTGTGTCCCAGGGCTTCAGATGGTCCTAAGAATCAAGGGTGCTTTCTGAACTCATGCCCCGTGGATACTCAAGGGGAGTTTCTTGGAGTAAGAGGAGTCTTAAGAGAGAGAGAGAGCAAATAGTGTTTCTCCTACCACGATATGAACCTGAAGTGACGAGTTTTGTGTCACAGGAAGTGTCAATAGGAGACTTTTTATTTATTTATTAATGCAAGCTTCCTCCATACTTGCTGCCTCCATATCTAAACCATACACATGCACCTCTTCTTCATGATATGGCTTCCCTCTCGCTGGGTAAAATGAAATTCTCTCCCCTCAGCTTCCTGTCCTTTCCTTCCCCACACATTTCCGAATTTTGGCTGGCTAGTCTTCGAGTCTATGTCACCAAGGGTTGTTATTTGCATGGTTCTCCGCAGCTTTGAAAGGGGTAGTTGTGATATGATTGAAGAGGGTTTGCTATGAGCTGAGTGGTGTGATTCATCTTTGTGAGAGGTCTTCCTGTATGACTAACCCTGTGGCTTTGTAAGGTTAAAGGCATGTCATGCCAAGGTCAAGGGATGCTTATCGCTAACATGCTCAAAGTCAGGGCCGGTTTGGTGTATTTACAGCTGTGTACATCTTTCTTCTCCCCCTCCCTCCCTCCCTCTCTCTCTCTCTCTCTCTCTCTCTCTCTCTCTCTCTCTCTCTCTCTCACACACACACACACACACACACACACACACACACACAGGGTTCTGTCCCCTTACTTTGTTATTAGAAGAATATGTCTGTTGTGACGGCTAATCTTCCTCAGATTTAGAATTCTCTGGGAGACACACCTCTAGGCATGTCTGTGAGGTGTTTCTAGAGAGGTTCTAAGTGAGTTTGGAAGAGCTGCCCTAAGGGTGGGCAGCACCATCTCACCAGCTGGAATCCAGAACTGAATAAACAGGGGGAAAAAAGAAAAGTCAATTAAACAACAGCATTCATCCCCAGCGGCTTCCTGACTCTGTATGTGGCATGACCACGTATCTCATGTACTTCTTCTGTCTTGACTTCTTTGGCATTCTGTGCCCTGTCCCTTAAATTGCTTCTTGGTAGGCGATTGGTCCCAACCCGAATTGCCACGTACTCTGATGTACCCAGTTGAACAGACTGTCGAGCGAACGGCGCACTGTGGACTGCATGACCTTGTCCACACAGACTGTCGAGCGAACGGCGCACTGTGGACTGCATGACCTTGTCCACACAGACTGTCCAACGAAAGGCGCACTGTGGACTGCATGACCTTGTCCACACAGACTGTCGAGCGAACGGCGCACTGTGGACTGCATGACCTTGTCCACACCTGCCACCACATGCTTGCTTCCTTTGTGCGCTGCTTGGCTGGTTTCCTTGCTTGTTAAATCTCAGGTTTCTTTTTTAATTGGATTTGCTTTTTGTTTTGATAAAATACATCCTTAAATGATTTCAGAATGCACTGCACGGGGAGGGTATTTTCTAAAGGTTTTTGAGTCTGACTGTTTCTCTGCCTGGACTGAAATTTCTCAAGGAACGTATTTTCTTCATTTCCCTCTTAACTAGTCTTAGTAATTTCTTGTTTTTAATTTAGTCATAAGTCATTGTGTGCATGTTATGTTAGTTTCACTGCGTAATTTCTATTTCAATTTAACTTTAATATAATTATTATGATTAGGTGATATTTTGGACAGAGTCTCTTTCTGTAGTCCAGGCTGAAACTCACTAAGTAGATCAGGCTGGCCTTGAACTCACAGCAACCCTCCTGTCCCAGTTTCCTGAGTGCTGGGGTTAAAGGCTAAGTCACCACACTCTACACACCACATTGGCCAGCTTTCTTTCCTTCTGGGGATGGTTGGGTTGAAGCAGGGTTTCACAATGTAGCCTGAGCTAGCCTAGAACTTGTTGGATAGACCAGACCAGCCTTGAATTCACAAAGATCTTCCTGCCTCTGCCTAAGTGATGATAATACAGGCATGTGCCACCACACTCAGCTCATTTTTCTTAGCCTTATTTATTACTATTTTTAACAAAAGAGATTATGTGATTCAAAATTGTGGCTTAAGTGGGTCTTTTTTTTTTTTTAAAGCTATTTCCTCCATTCTTGTGGTAACACCAACCAGACATCTTTTTCTTAAACATTCTATTTTGTTACTGCAATGCCTTCTGGGATTGTTTTTAAAAGTATTATTCCTGGTCTAGCAAGATGGACTAGTGGGTAAAGGCACTTGCTGCCAAGCCTGACGATTTGAATTCAGTCCCCAGAGCCTGCATGGTGGAAGGAGAGAATCAGCTCTTCAGAGTTGTCCTCTGGCCTCCACACACACCGTAGCACATGGGCATCCTCACACACTCCCAACATGCAAATTTGAAAAATGTAAAAAAAAAAAAAAAAAAAAAAAAAGACTATTATTTTTATATCAATTTTGAGTACCATTTCCACTATGAGATTGAAGCAGAATAGTTGATATGAAACCGTGTGGGCTCAAACTGAGTGAAACACTAGTCTTAGAGCAAGATTTAGAAAACAAAGTCTTCAGTAGACCTAGAAGCCGATCTGCATGGAGACTCCAGACTGACGTAAGGAGCTGGTTAGCTTCAGAACACTTCTTTGTCTCAATAAAAAGGAGGAGGTGGTTAAGGTTTTGAAGTTATAACCTAGCCCAATGTTACTTCTAAGATAAAAAGGCTGGTCTTTGCTGAGTGTGGAGGTGCATGTCTTTAGTCCCAGACACAGGAGAAGTCAGATTTCTATGAGGTTGAGGCCAGCCTGGTCTACATAGTGTGTTCTAGGCCAGTTAGAACAATGTAGTGAGGGTCTTAAAAAAGAAAACAAACAAACAAACAAACAACAAAATGACAAAAACCCGATTCTTCAGCTGATAGAACTAAAGATACTTTTAACTAAAATGAAAAATTGTTCAAGTCATCATATTTTCTTTCTAGTGATTCCAGTGACTATATCATCACCTACTGGGCCTGGGGAGTAGAGTAGGCCACCGCCCTCCTTGTACCTCCACACACACGAGGGCAGCATAGTTCTGTGGTTGGATGCGGCTCCAGGGTTGAGGATACAGCCCCATGGTAGAACCCTTGCCTGGCATGTGTAAGGCCCCAGATTTGATCCCCGACCCCATTGCTTTCCGCCTCCAAGGATGTGGCTCCTAAGGCCGGACTTCCTGGGTTCAAATTTGGTCCTGGCGACTGCCTGAGTAGCACTGGGCCATGTGGCCGAAATTCCTTGAGTTTAAAGACCACATTCCCTTGCTGAAGATGTCCACCTTTTGCAATGAAGATCACAGCGCATCTATTCTGTAAGACTACTGCACAAAATAAAGTGGTTCATCCTCTACTGAGAGCCAAGAACACTGCGGGGTCCCTGACAAGCCCCCCTGAGCTGCAGACATCATTATCCCCTGTACGTATCGTTCCCTCTAGGCAGGCTCATGTCCAAAAAAAGATGTAGTCATTTAGGGTTTATGGAGAGGCATCTCAGGTCCTTTTCTAAAGTCTTGTTATGGGGTAGAGAAAATGGATTTAAAAAGAAAACAAGTGCTTTTGACATGGCCTAAGTGACTACAAAAATGGAAAGGGGAGCCAGGTAACATTTGAATCCACTCAGGTGTGTGATAGGGAAAGACAAGGGACCTCAGAGAGGTGGAAATCTGTATGTAGCACTGAAAGGATACAAAAAGGAAACCTTAGTAGTCCAAGGAACACTCCAGAAAAGGAAATTCGACTTTACATTGGCACATTAATTGTCTACC
Source organism: Peromyscus eremicus (assembly GCF_949786415.1). Taxonomy (NCBI): domain Eukaryota; kingdom Metazoa; phylum Chordata; class Mammalia; order Rodentia; family Cricetidae; genus Peromyscus; species Peromyscus eremicus. The sequence goes on along the minus strand of NC_081429.1, from coordinate 60,025,035 downwards.
AATGCTTTAAATGGACCAGTGCAGTAGTTAACCGGAAGAAAGGATTCAGACCAGCATTAAAGTTTCATCTTCAGAATAAGGCATTGCTATGTAGCAGTTTCCTTCCAGTTAAAATCTCTCCTTAATGGAGGCAGAAGGATCACCAATCCCAGAAAGTTAGGGGAAACTTACAAGGCTCAGGACACTTCTTGAAAATTACAAGATTCACAAGCCTTTGTATCCCCAAAGTCATATAAGCAATAAGGACTTTCTATGGCGAGGAGAGTACCTTTGAGTCACGCAGGGAGCTCCAGGAGTGGAACGTTTGTGAGTCATTGCTCTTGCTGACGTGAGCTTTTTGGTAAGCCAACTTCCTTTGAGTCACCCGCATTCCTGTAAGCAATCCTTTACCCATATGTAACTCCAGTAAACTCTCCGGTTCACTAAGACATTGGAAGAGTTGTTCCTTTGGTCTGCTATTAGTGTCCTATCTGGAGTGAATACATTTGTTCAGAGCTCCTTAGGAAAATTCACACAACAGGCACAGAGGAGATCGCCCGAGGGCTTCTGAAACTTGAGTAGAATTGATGCTGGCTTGATTGGTGGGTGGCTAAGAGTGAAGGGGTGTCCCTGGCTGGCACCAGTCCTTCACACTGGGCCCTAGTTTGCAGGTAGTAAAACCAGGAGTTTTGCTTAATGGGCTTTCTGTGCTTTTCCATCATGAACCTCTGAGGTTCTAACAACAACAAGGCTCTCTCCTTTGCTGTCAATGTGTGAAAATTAAACAGAGACAGGTGTTTGAAGGAAGCTCAGGACTATGTCCCTGAAAAGACGTGTTCCTCTGTTTCCAGGTTTTAAAGGCTTGACGAAGGAGGGAAAAAGAGTTTACGTACAGACCCAATCTAGCACCTAAAGAAGGGACTTGGAGAATGGAGAGACGACTTAGAGAGAACTCAGATTTGGTTCCCAGTACTCATGTCAAGAAGCTTCATCCCCAGGGGATCTGATACCACACACACACACACACACACACACACACACACACACACACAATTAAAATTAAACAAATCTTTTTAAAGGCTTAATACTAAGTGAATATTAAGGCACATTCTACAATAAAGTCCAAGGAGGTATTTGCATGTTGGTGTGATCACATTCAGAATAATTCCATACTTTAAGAAAGAAATTCTTTGTCGCTCCCTTTCTATCTGAGTGGATAGATTAAAGTTCTTAATACTGGCCTTCAAACTTCTCCTAAGAACCTAGACTTAAGACTTGTTATTACTTTGTGTTTAAGCAATTACTTTGGGGGATTATCCTAAATTCATTGACCATGAATTTTTATTTCATTAAATTGGCAAGTGACTCATAGACTGTGTATAGTAGACAGGTTTTGAGTAATTCCCTTGAAAACAAATATTTAAAAAGACTGCATTTTCTTTCCTGAACTAAAATGGGCTCAATGATGCATGGGCTTAGAACCATGAATGTTAGCGAGTATGGCTTATCCTCAGTGAGATTCCAGCTCAATTAGCTGACCTCTGGCACTCTTAACCAACAGGTTAAGCGAAGTTCTAGTACTCAGTTCTGCTAAACATAGTTGCCTTTCCATGTGATGATGGGAGAAAAATTAGTAGAAAAAACTACTTTTCTCAAGATCACCCCATGCCAACAAAGGCTTCAGCAAGCATGGCGCATGACTTGTTCCCTGAAGCTGAATAGCAGAAACTCTGGTTTCTCTATGATCCAAACAATCAGGAAGCTAAGTAACACCCTCTCTAGACTCTGTCTTTACAAGAAAGCCGTAAGTAAGGCTGCCTGAGGTCGGGCTATACAAAGACACACTAGGATACTCTACCTTGAGCCCATTGCTAAATGTTGTCCATTTTGGATATCATCGCTAGCAATATCCCCGAGCACCACAGCGACAGTACAGTAGTTGCATGTCCCCAAACACTGAGCTGTACACAGTACCACTTCCCTGTCACATCACACCACTGTCTTCACTTACATCCTCTGTTAAAAGTGTTTGTACTGAGTTCCCACATTCAAAATGGTCTTTATGCGTGTAAAAGTTTCCCTTGAGAAAATACATGTTTTGCTCCATCCTGTTTTCCATACACAATGTTCCTTAAGAAATAGACAAATATTTAGCTAGGCATTGATAAGACAAAATTATAAGAAAGAAGCTGAGTATTGAGATTTTTACAGCTAATCACCCTTACTTGTGTTTCTAAATTTCATACGGAAGTTGTCAGATTTCTGTAAGCAGCCTGACTTTGTGAATACACCCACACCCACACACACACACACACACACACACACTGTGAATACACCCTGACACACACACACACACACAGTCACTGTGAATACACCCTGACACACACACACACACACACACACACACACACACACACACAGTCACTGTGGAATACAGCCTGATACCTACACACACAGTCACTGTGAATATACCCTGACACACACACACACACACACACACACACACAGAGTCACTGTGAATACAACCTGACACACACACACACACACACACACACAGTCACTGTGAATACACCCTGACACCCACACACACAGTCACTGTGGAATACAGCTTCACACACACACACACACACACACACACACACACACAGAGTCACTGTGAATACAGCCTCTCTCTCTCTCTCTCTCACACACACACACATACACACACATACACACACCCAGTCACTGTGAAATACACCCTGACACACACACACAGTCACTGTGGAATACAGCCTGACACACACACACACACACACACACACACACACACACAGTCACTGTGGAATACACCCTGACACACACACACACACACACACACACACACACAGTCACTGTGGAATACAGCCTGACACACACACAGTCACTGTGAATACACCCTAACACACACATACACACACACACACACACACACACACACACACTCCTGACACACACATCACTGTGGAATCTTGCTGTAACTTAGGGCCATAGGAATGAATGACAATTCAAGGGCTTGCCTATCATGATATATAGCTGGCATTCTTCAAATACTTCTTAAATTCTAGCATTATAACTAGCCATTATATATCCCTTTAAAACTCTCATTTAAATATACTTATCTCATTCTTTTAACCACATAGAGTCTTTCCTCAAGTATGTATTATTAGATGGCTAATTATTAGGAACCAAGCCAGTGCTGGACCGGGAGGCACAGTGGTAAGCGACAATTCCAGATCCCACAGGACAATGAGTCTGGTGACAGGTGGTATTAGTGACACTGAAGACGTGTTTCCTCTGTAAGAAGGGATGAAGTAAAAGATCTGTATGAAGGAAGGGGAAACAGAGTCAGAAAATGGCTTAGGGTAAATGAAAGGGAGCTGTGAGCATCTACCTGTACCTGCCTCTCTGTAAGATCCAAAGCAGGCTTTAGTAGCAGCTTGGTGCCTTGTCTGGAGACCAAGGCAAGGACACCAGGCCTTCCTCACCCCTGGCTAAGTCCAGGGCATTGACGTCTTACAGATTGATGCCCGAACACAAGGAAAAAGAACAAAACAATAACCATAGAAAAGCCTGTAAGCTGAAGCAAAACAAAATGTCACGATTTGTGCATTTTTCTACAAAACCGATTTGTTCTGTGGTAGCAGATACAGCCTGCATTTGATTTCAACAAGATATGCAGTAATGGGTTATGTACTCCAGGGAAAAACCATTCTTAAGGGAGCAAGAACGTGATGGATTCACTTCCTCGGTGAGGTTTATAATATGTGGCAGTTTTAGTGCGAGCAGGTATTTGGTCTATAAACTTGGAGAGCTCGGCATTAGTGGTAGCTCGTTTCCAAATGAAGAAGAATGCAGCTTCCCCTCTCCCTCTGGTTATTAATCCTTCTGGGGATAAACAGGAAGATTAAGTGTTTTCCCGATGTTGAGTTTGCCTGTCATGGTAATGTGCACACGCCCCGTCGCCAGCACCTGTGTGCAGCATGCAGCCCTGATGCTTCTGTGGGTAAAGGAGCTGTTCACTGCAGGCCAGGGCCTCATTCTCAGCTGAATGGAGTCAGGGTTATTTCCGCTGCTTGTTCAAATGCTCCCTCTCAATTAGATGCTCTACGATTAGCTGCCTTGCAATTAGACGCTGGATTTCTTATTTTGTGAACAGCCAGTTTCTCAGTCCCTTGAGGCCATTTCAAGTCCTCCCTCCTCAAAGCCTGGCTGTTCCGCTTGTTTCGGTTTAAATGGTGCTAAAGAGAGGCAGAGCTGGCAGCCAGATGGCCTCCCAGAGGGCCCGGGAGACCACCCCCAGCACTGGGGGTCTCTGGGGACGTGGGTCTGGCCTCAGCTGGTCATGGTACCACATGGCATCACCTACATGGGAAGTGGTTCCCTTCTAGTGAGGATAACTCAAGTTAACAAATCTCATGGAAGACTGTCGGATAAAGCAAAATGCCTAATTATTTATTTACTATTAAAATATACTTGTCAAGCAATACATTGGTGTCAGCCAGTCCATTCTCTTAACACAACCAAAGTCTGTTTGGGCAACCAAATTATAGATCATGACGTTTCTTGGTGGCAGAGTGAATGACTCAGGCATACTGTTCATTCAGAGTCAATTGCTATATGCTTTCTAGAAGACAATCTACATTTTAAAGATTAATTTTGTTTTTATTTGTGTTCGTGTGTGTGTGTGTGTGTGTGTGTGTGTGTGTGTGTGTACATGTGTGCATGTGTACACGTGCCTTTGGAGGCTAGAAGAGGGTGTTAGATCCCTTGGAGCTAGAGTTACAAGCATTTGTGAACTGCCCAACATGGGTATTGGGAACCAAACTCTTGTCCTCTGTAAGAAAAACAAGGGCTCTTAACTGCTGAGCCATGTCTCCAGAGCTGTGGAAGGCAATAATTTATAATGAAGGAATTTCACACTGATTAAGCATGATAATATTTTTATATTCTCTCTCTCTCTCTCTCTCTCTCTCTCTCTCTCTCTCTCTCTCTCTCTCTCCTCTAACTCTCCATGTAGCTGAGACTGGCCTTGAACTTCATGATCCTCCTGCCTCTGTCTCCCAAGTGCTGGGATTACAGCCAGAGATGAGTTCTTGATGAGTCTCCCATTGACAATGTATCTGGTGGAAGTTTCCCCATCACTGACTTAGCTGCTCTCTGATTTCTACTTCCTCTTTGGGAAGACTACACAGTCCAAGGTGTTGCTGCTGTGTCAGCCATTTACAAGTAAGGCTTTTCCCCTTTTTCTTCCTAAAGTCAGCCATAGATGGGCCACCACGGCCCACAAAGAAGTTTTGCTTCCTTCTTCTCTTGCTCTTCTCTTTCTGTATTTCTGCTTGATTGCGTCTTCTGGCATCTTAGAGTATGGTGCACGACAAATGAGGAGGTTGCTAAGTTCAAAGTGAAGGCTACTGTGCTTCTACTTCCCAAGGACGGAGCCTCACGGCATAGATTAACTAAAGACAACATCACCAATCCATTTTGTCTAAGCTCTCGGCCCTGATGTAGTCTGCCTGATTCAAGGCTGGAGGACTAGTTTTAATTCCATCCTTGGAATTTTGAGTTCAGGTGCCCAACTTCAGTGTAGAAAATTTATTGCAGTTAATAAACATGAGCATTAATTTTTTTGTGTGTTGGATTATTTACTCAGATTAAACTCCTGAAACAAGAACTGTTGTTTTTCATGTGTTGGCATACAGTGAGATTGTGGGTTCTGGAATATGTTTCTCTTTTCCTTTTTTGAGATAGGGTCTCCTGTAGTCCAGACTGGCTCAAATTTGGTTTGTCGCCAAAGCAGGACCTGGAGTCCTGTTCTTCCCTCCTGGGTCCTGGGATTAGAGGCATGGGCTACATGGCTTTGGAGCTTATTGTTTCTATGCATCAGGGTTGAAACTATGTTTTGAACACCCTGCTATGTATATATGGAGAGTCTTAAAAATGTTCATAGTACCAACAAAATGTGCATTCAGCGTTTTACCCCTGAAGCTGTTCCCAGAACACTCTGTATATTGCCTAATTTCTCAGCAATCCTATGAATAATATATTGTCACCATCTCCATTTTGCAGATAAAGATACCAAGTCAGAGAAAGATTAAACAATTTGGTGCCATGTAGGTGGAGTTTTTATTGGGAACAACAGCTCCAAAATAAACACATAGAGACTTAATATTAATTATAAATGCTTGGCCTATAGCTCAGGCTTGTTACTAGCTAACACTTACATTTCAAGTTAACCCATTTATATTGATCTATATTCTGCCACATGGCATACCTCTCTTTCATCTTACATCTCCTGTTTCCTTTCTGTGTCTGGCTGGCGACTCCCCTGACTCCCCTCTTCCTCTTCCCAGTGTCCTTAGTCTGGTTCTCCTGCCTAACCTTATCCTGTCCAGCTATTGGCCAGTCAACTTCTTTATTAAACCAATCCTAGTGACATATATTCACACAGTGTAAAGGAATATTCCACAGGGCCAGGAGATGGCTCTGTTGGTAAAGAAAGCCCTGCCAAGTGAGCATGAGGACCGGAGTTAGGACATGAAAATCCATGGAACAGCTGGGTGCAGTGGCATGGCCTGTAATCGCAAGGCTGGGGAGGTTGTGACGAAAGGCTCTCTGGAGCACTTTGGCCGGCTAGTCTTGCTGAGTCAGTAAGCTGACTCAGTGTGAGTCATGTAAGGTGGGGTGACAGAGGAAGGCGTTCAACATTGACTTCTGGCCTCCACACACGGGCATGTATGTGTGTAGGCATCCTCACACAAATGCACACACAAAATGTTCACATGTGTATATCACACATACAAAGAGTAAAACCAAAACAAAGCAGCAACACCAAACCCTATTTGTGTGGTCACATCACTAAGCAGCTCTAAGTCCAGAATTTAGTTCAGACAGTCTGACTCCGGCACCCACTGTGCTTGTCAGTGTCCGTGAACAAACACAACACTTCTATGGACTTAGTCTGAGGAAATACAGATGAACATTGATGCCCCTGGGTAGGAGCTGCTGTGGTTTCTAATCATTTAAAAACAAAAACAAAAACAAAAACCCCTCAAGTCTAAATAATATTCTTGGTACCAGGAAGTTACCTGAGGCTTGGCATAGTTACATCCTGGGACCAAGACACTTTAAACATGTTATTCATTTTTTATTTGTTTTTGAGATGGGGTCTTGCTGTGTGTCCTCCTCTGGCCTCAAACGTACCCTCATCCTCCATCCGCCTTACGAATCTGGGGTTATAGGAGTGCATTTGTGGTTGGGGAAGCGTGACTGGAAATGAGAAACAGATACAATTTCTGCTCATCAGAAGACAAAACCAAAAAGGAGCCACAAGGGGCGGCGACGGCATGATCACAAGAAGAGTCCCTTCCTCCAAGCAGACGGGAGTGTGACTCCTTCCAACTACACTGTAAATAATTTGAAAGAATCTTCTGAAATATTTTAAAGTTTAACATGTACAAGCTCTTTGAATAATGGTATTTCTGTGAGACTCTGTATTATAGAAAGTAAAAGTTAGACAGTAAACAAAAAATGTAAGAAAACCCATTTTTATAGTGTACACCCAGCAAGGCCATATTTTGTGAAAACAAGAATCTTCCTGTATTTGTATAAAATTTTTTGTAAGCATGGAGAAATGGATGGTTACAAACCAGGATGTTAACGTGAGTGGGGAGCTTTAAGGAATGTATATGCAAACATGTACACTCATGACTTTACACATCTTTGTTTTGTTTCATTGGCTACATCAAGCATTTAACATTTAGAAATTAAATTTCATTAAAGAGCAACATGAGATTACAGTAAATAAATATGACCTATTGTCAAATGAAAAGAAGAATACATACACATCTTACATTTTAAAAATAACCTAAACATTTACACCATGGAATATCACTCAACAGTTAAAAAATGAAATCCACAGGTAAATGTACAGAGTTAGAAAAAAAATTATCCTGAGTGAGGTAACCCAGACCCAGAAAGACAACCATGGTATGAATTCGCTTATATATGGATGTGAGCTGTTAAGTTTTTGGCAAGCAAACTACACAACATATAACCACAGAGGTTAGGTAGAGAGTAAGCGACTAGGCAACAGGGATGGATCTCCCTAGGAGTAGGAAATAGAATAGGTAGTTATGGATGGATGAGATGGAGGCTGGAGAGGGGGGGACCAACTGGGGAGGGAGAGGGATGAGAAGGATGAGGGAGGAAATATGGAGAATGGTTAAGGACCATTTGAGGGGTTGTATGGAAACCTAATACAGTAGACATTTCCTAAAATATACACATGTATGAGACGATCTAAATGAAAACTCCAAATAATGGGGGAGACCGAGTCGCCACTGGACATCTCTTATCACCAAATGAAGCACTCAGTACGGAAAATGGGTTACATCTAATCAAGTTGTTGGCCAAAGGGGCCCCATGGGAACCCCAAAACAACTTAAGCTACTGCCAAGGCTATTGGTTACTTTCCACAAACTGATGGTAAGGTCCTTTTACTGAAGGCACCATCTACATGATTCAATGAACACGGAGAAGCTGAGCTAGTGTCTGCCTAGAGCCTTCACCCCCCACTGACATGTCCAGGGTACTGGAAAGTACTCTGCAGGCTACCGAAGGAGAAAGGTAAACACCAACCCAGCTACAAACTCTTTGATCTACAGTGATGGCCTGCTTGCAAGATGTGCTAGTTCAGTAGTGGCACAAAACTTGTGGGAGTAACCAACAAATATCTGGTTGGGTTTAAGGCTCACTCCACAATCCACAAGATGGAACCCATCCCAGACACTACTCGGGTGGCCAAGCTGAGACTAGATAGACCAGGGACCTAGGGGAAAACCAGACGTTGCTACCAAGTTCTGCTAAAGGAATGTAGCAGTAAGATGACTCCTAACAACATTCTGCTAGACTCATAGATCAGTGCCTTGCTCGGCCATCATCAGAGAAGCTTCCTCCTGCAGTAGATGGGAACAAATACAGAGACCCACACCTGTACAAAGTGCAGAGAGTGAGACCTTCAAACACTCAGTCTTAAATGGCACGTCTCCACCAAATCCCTCCCCTCAGGGAAACTGGTGGAAAAGGAGGTGGAAAGACATTGTAAGAGCCAGAGGGGATGGAGGACACCACGGAAACAAGGCCTTCTAAACACAGCCGAACGGACACACTTATGAACTCACAGAGACTGAGGCAGCATGCATAGGTTCTGCATGGGCATAAAGCCAGGTGGGGTCCCAGGGCTGAGAGGAGAAGTGGACACAAGCCCCCATCCCTAACCCAGAAGCTATCTCCAGTTGGTGACTGCTTGCAAAGGAAACAATAGTTTTCTCCAGTGGAGTCTTACTGGGTATACAAACGGCTCTTAAGGGCAGATCCTGTCTGGCAGTAGACAGGCAGCACAAAATGAACTCAGTGTCATCTTTGAAGGTTCTTTATCTCCTATGCTTTGTGGGGGTTCCTCCTCCTCCTCCTCCTCCTCCTCCTCCTCCTCCTCCTCCTCCTCCTCCTCCTCACTTTGTAGGTCCTTTGTGTATATATCAAGGCTTCTGGTTTTATATTTTTGTGGGATTCCTGTGTGTGTGAACACGTGTGTCTGTGAGTCTCTATGTGTGTTTTCTTTGGCTCATTTTCTATTTGGCAATATTTCTATTGTTTATCTGTTTTGCCCCGTCCTGGTTTGTCTGTCTTTGTTTTTTATTATTGTTATTCTCCTGATGCCTGCTTTCTAACGAAAGACAGAAAGAGTGTGGATTTAGATGGGAGTGGAGGAGTGGAGGGTAGTGGAGAAGTTTAGGAAGGGGGAGCCATAATCAGAACATATTGTATGAAAAATTAGTTTTAATAAAATGAACTGGAAATAAAGGCAACCTAATGTTGTATACTCATGCATGTGGCTGCAGAGAAGTCTTATAATATTTCAATGTTCCTGGGGATGTAGCTCAGTGGTAGAGGGCTTGTCTAGCATTCATGAAGTCCTGGATTTGATGCCCAGCAGAGCATTAAAAAAACAAAAGGTTAAGATTACTTTGAGTTATGGAAGTTTTTATTGTTTTCATTGGTCTATATTTTCTGAATATCAACTTAATAGCAAGGAATATAATTTATAAAAAAAATTCCTTGAAGAAACAGAGAAATCAAAGTGGGGAACTTGTTTTCAAGGAAAAATATAGAATCAGAATTTGGTTTGAAAAAAAAAAAATGAGAGAGTGTAATCGATGAAATGCTGTCAGAGCAAACAGCCCACTGACCCGGAGGATGGCACAGTTGAGCAGTTAAGTGCCTGAAAACGTCTTCTCCATTAGAGGGCGACATCTCCCATGTCGTTATCAGACAATCTTGTCTCAGTCCACGACCTAGAAAGACTGTGGGAAAAGATGCACTTGGGAGATTTCCTTTGTCTCACAGAGGCTGCACTTTTTATCTAAAATGTTCTGGTTCCTTCCAAAGAACGCTGATCTGCAAAAGGAGAGATAAAGGATTTGAAATAGAAGGGGAATGGGAGAGCCAAAGAGGCCAAAGGGAGCTGTGGAAAGCAGGCCACAGAGCAAGTTGGGAGTGTGACCGCCACTGACTCCTGATGCAGGATGCTGGATGCCCAGAGATTCCGCAGCCACACAGTCCCGTGATTGTATCTGTTGGGAGTGCTGGCGCCGTTCCTGAGACAAATACCCCGACTAAATTCCACTCAGAGCTTACAGTGTCAGGTTATTGTCCACTGTTGAGGGGAGGAATCAAGGCAAGAACTTGAAGACAGGCATTGATATTATTCCAAAGAACATTATTTCCAACCAAGGAATTCACATCACAGGCAAAGAGGTGTGGTGGGAAGCACGGAGGAGGATGCTTGCTGGCTGTCCAGCAGCCCTATGTTCAGTTTCCTTACACAGACCAGAGCCAATTGCTTAGGAATGGTACTGCCCACACCAGGCTGGGAACTCCGACAACAGTTAACAGTCAAGGCGGTCCCCAAAGGATGCACCCGCGGGAGAGTCAGTGAGGTTCTCTTACTCGACAATTGTAGGTGGCCAAGTTGACAGCCAAAGCCAGGACAACCGGGTACTGAATTATGTGTTTGGTGTTAAAATAGGTTCACTGTTTCAAAGGAAAGGCAGCTGGTGCATGTCACACTTGCCGTTTGTAGAGCTGTGTCGTCTAAGGTAGAGAGTGTATGTGGCATTATCAAGCGCCCATGAAGGCAGACGGTTTAGGCAGAAAGATACTTTCAGTTTTCTTCACCTTGATAATTCTCAAACCAAAGCTTCTCTTATACAGAAACCCAGAGACAAGGAAGAATGTTAGAGAAATAATTTTTATCCATCACTCTGTATCATAACACCAGAGTACAGAAAAACAAATACTAAGCTTGCTTTTAAAAAAAAAATTAAAAAAAAAATTTTTTTTTAGGCCCCTTCTTGGGAAGAGGACTGTGAGGTGGAGTGAAGAATAGATAGCAATTTATTTTTCACTGTCTGGGGTGTCAGTCGCACAGGGTTGAACTCTGTTGTTGTGGGGAATGTCAACGGCCCCTTTTGGTCCAGCGGAAGCAGGAGGTGAAGAGTTGAGGTGGAGGCTATTGAAGGCTTATTGTGGCTGTTAGTGGTCCTATTTCCTGGAAGGCTGAGCTAATGATAAAATAGAACATCTTTCCCTTTTATGTCCCTTTGTGTCTGATGTTTTCAGTTGTTAAGTCAAGATTGAAAGAGAACAAAATAAAAACCTGGAAATAAAAGCAAGTAACACTCTCCTTGGTCTGTGCTGAATAGGGGAGAAAAGACTTGGGTTTTCCAACACCAGTGGGTGTGGGTGTGTTTGGAGGGGCCTCTGCCTGGGCACATACTCAGGGTACACTGTTCCCATGAGCCCCAATGCTGATTTTAAAGGAATGCTTTCTGTTTTGTGTTTTTCTTTCTCTTCTCTTAGAGGACCGGATGTAAGCAGTCCTTGACAAAAGTCATTCCACATCTCCGCTCTCGAGCCTGACCTCACCTATCCTGGCCTCCTCCTTTTGCCCATGAGAACCTCCTTTACTTTTGCACATAAACAATTTAAACTACTCCAGCATGTGAAATCACTCACCCAGCCCACCTGGGAGACTTTCCTTCATCCTGCAGTTCCTCTGACTTCTTGTCCTTAAGCCTAAATTCGTGTGAATTTTTTGTCTTGTTCCCCCTTACCAAGTCTTCGTCCTCCCTTTCGCCCCTCCTCCCTTGGCCCCTTACCAAGTCTTCGTCCTCCCTTTCGCCCCTCCTCCTTTGGAAGAATTTGTTTTGTTCTCAGCTTTTGGCTCAGAGGTCTTCTGCTTCCCTTATAACTGGTGTCTTTCAGGTTCTGCCCTTCTCTGTTGTCTCTGGCTTTTTTTTTTCCATCTCTGGTACTAGGCTAAGACCAGGCACAAGCATGCCTAAAACATCACCCTCTACTAGGGACCATAATAGAGACAGCACCCAACATTTCTAAGCTTCAATTTTTTTCATACAAAAATGGGCATATGGCTCATGAGGCCTAGATCTGCATTTCCAGTTCCCTCTAGTCCATCTCTAGCTATAAATGAAATGTGACCTAAAGCAAAAGCCTCAGCATCATGGCTCTCAGCCTCTCCCTCGATCAACAGTGCCGTGAGCATCTCTCTAGTGTACACGTAGCAGGAAGCATGGTAATAACCCCCTTGCTTCCCTCAATCTCTCCATCTCATAGATCTGCAATTTTATCTCATATCTATCAGACACAGCGCTCAGAACAATACTCACTGCCCTGCTAGGCTGCCCCAGTCACCCAGTAAACACTATGTTAGCCTCTGCTCTCTTCCTCTAGGCTCTGCACTACATTCCTTCTCTAACCCGCTGCCTGCTTGAGCCTCTGAAAACACCAGTCTGACCACATCTTACCTGTCCTAGAAGACATCAGCAGCTCCCCTGTCTACAAGGCCAAAGCTCAGCCATTTGAAAGATGCATCTGATTTTGTCTACACCCTGTGTACGCTGCCTCATACTGACTCCTTTCACCCAGGCGCCTCTTCTCTTTACCACGTGCTCCCTGTGAGGTCTCTGTGCCGTGGCTCACATTGTGTCTTCTGTTTTCAGTGCTTCCTTCCTTCTCCTCTACATGGCAACATCCTCCTGGGTGTAAAACACACCCCAAGCTGCGTCTTCACTGACCTTCTTTTCGGGGATAGATCTTCTTACCTCACCCACTCCCAGAACGTGGAGAGCGCTGTTAGAAGTCTTATCGCATTGCATTCTAGGCGTTCCAGAGCTGCCTGACGACTGAGCAAGGAAGGGCTCCTGCTCAGCCACAAAACCATCTCAATAGCTTATCACACAACACCGTGACCAGAGCTCAAGAACTATGTATGGCATGAAGGGGAGGGGCGCCGGGAGGAGGTCAGCAGGACCAGAGTTACCAGGCAGAACTAGCCTTGTGTGGGTGTGAGTGTGAAAGCAGTATTTGTTCGGGAACCCAAAAGACTCAAGATAGTGATTACTATAACCAATTCTAAACCACCGACTTTTGCCTGGAGTGTTCCAGAAGGACAGATCCGCTTGGGGGCAGCAGAGTCACTCACCTCTCTACCCATGGGTCCATGGTCTGTCTGGCCAGATTTCTCTTCCGCCTTCATTGGTAGCTCAAACCAGACCCAGCTTCTCTCTGTCTAGGGCTCAAACTGGAGGTCCCACTTCTTCAGGGATTTAACGTTAAGATGAATAAAATGAATAAAAAACATATGAAGAAAGGTAATCAAAAATTGTTTGTTACTGAACACCGGAGGAGGTTTAAATCTCTCAACAGACTACTGAAAATGAAGATACTTCCCACAACAATTTTATGCGTGAAGATGGGCGACACCTTTTCCCGCTATTTCCTGGTAATGGGAGGGGGGTCCTGAGGAAAGTCATGCGTGTGCTCCCATGATCTCTCTGCTAGTTTAGGACAAGGGGTGGTTATTTCTCTCACTGAGCTTCAACAGGAGTCCTGGTTTTTCTATACGTGTAGTCTCTCCATCACATTCCTATTTGAGCAGGCAGCTACAGCTCGGCAGTATGGCTTGTGGTTAGTAACCCCTCTTTAGTTAGTTTGTGAGAGAGACTCAACTGAGATTTTTCTTGTTCTCTGTCTTTGAAAGCAATTCAACTTTTAGATTCTCCAAGGAGAATTCTTGCCTAGGAGAGGTAAGTGGCTGAAGAAAATGTCGCCAAAATCAGTTTCATTTTGGGCTCTGCAGACCCAATGGCAGCCACCGCAGCAGACGAAGGCGGGAACTTAATGAACGGCTTCAGGAACGAGCTCTTCACCGAGATGTGAAGGAGTGCTCCGTGGATCTTAGTTTATAATTACGGCCTGATTCTTAGGGGGCACTTTCCAGGTGAGTATCTCCAGGCTTCATTCCTCAAGTGAGCCTTCCGCTCGACTCTGTTCCGTCTGCTGCATGCCCTGAACCCTCACACTGTGGTTTATTTGCTGATGACGATTTAATTATACATGCCAGGCTTGAGAGATCTCAATGATTAAGAATTATAATACTTTGTTCTATTAATCTTCCTAGACTCTCTCTCATTTAAGGAAATCAAAATGTTTCTTGTTAATTCTCAGTATACCTACAGGAGCTTGGCAGGGAATGTTAGAAGGAAATAGAGTTATAATGATGGCAATTGGCTGCCTCAGTAAGCAGCAATTAGGATGAGCGTTGGGAGGTTTGGGTGGCTTGTTATGCTTAGTTAAGATTAGCTTAGACCGTAAGTCTAACCTCTGTTGTCTATTTTAAGGCGGGCACGCCTGGTCATTCCTTGTGTTCATCAGCATATATTCAGGAAATATTATTCCCCCATCTAATGTGCAAGGAGCAAGAACAAACTTTGTTCTACATTTTTTGAAATGTATTTTATTATTTTAAATTTTGTGTATGTATGTGCGTGTCCACTGGGTGTGTACCTGTGAACACTGTGGCTGAGAGGCCAGGGGAGTCAGAAGCCCTGGAGCTGGGGCTACAGTTGCTTGTGAGCTGCTGAACTTGGGTGGTGGGACCTGAACTCGGGTCCTCTAAAAGAGCAGCATGTGCTCTTAACCACGGGGCCATCTCTCCAGCTCCCATATATTTCTTGTTAATCTGTGAGATGATCGCTCATTCCACCCAACTATAGGACTCATCAAGATTCCCAGGTGAGTGGGTGGCCCAGACCGTTGAGATTTGGAGCCTTAGACTCTTGGCTTTTCCTAAGAAAGTCTTCACTGTAACCAAGGCTGCAAGTTCTATTGAAAAGGAAAGAAACAGGAAAAACAAGAGCAGCAGTGGTGGTCTGGAGTCTGATTAATGCTGCCCACAGCTTCTGTGTCATTAGCAGTGGGTTTCTCGTCTTCGGTACATGACAGTGATAAGAGTTTTATTGCACTGATCTTTTACAGAGTTGGGAACTGGGAAGGCAGCAATAAGGTGGGGAGGGGGACGGAGGATTACGTGAATGCATGCCTTTCCAGGATGGGTCTCGTGAAAACATATACCTGCAGCTAAAGTAAGTATTGGACCATGAGGACTCGGTGGAAGTAGATGCCTTCTCTAAAAACAGCAAAACCAAACCAGTGGCCATGGGCACAATCTGTTTCTAACAGTTGTTCTGTGGTCTGCCGAGGTAATTGGGTCTATATAAAAAGGGCGGCACCAATCTCATTAGAATAGTCTGAGGAGAGTTTGTATTTGGAGGAGACTATGTTCTATTTTCAGTGCCCTGGAGGTTCTCTGGCATTGTTCAGCTAAATTTAGGTTGTGTCTTTTTAATTACCACTTTACCATCACGACCCCATTACTGCCTCTGAATGATGACTTTATTCATTTTTCACTTAAGGGTAATGAACTGCTTGCTTAATCTAGTTCCGTCATTCAACTTTGTCCCAAGGAGTTTCTTTATAGACAATTTCCATTTTAATCAGAAGTGAAAGGGACTGTTGCCTTTAAAGTGGACCAACTGTGGGCTTACTAGGAATTTTATCAACTTTGATCTTTATCCAATTTAACTTTTTACCAAGGCTTCCAGTAAAGTTCTTTAGCCTGAAGAAAGCAGAATTCACAGTGTGGCAATCCCCCAGAACTCCCCAAGAGAAATGTTGGGAAAGCCAATTGAGAGGATAGAAGATAAGAAAAAGACAGATTAAACTCCTGGTCTTGGTCTATGTGGCAGTGGGGAGCTGGGAATACCTTCCAGAAGTATCTGGAACGAATCCTCAACATGACTTCATGTTGACACATTCCTTTGGCTAGCCAAGGTAATATTGACAGTCTTCCCTCAGTATCACTATCTACAAGCACAATAACAGCCGGGGCTGGATGTGATTGATTGGCATGGAGAAGGCCCAGTCAGTGTTCAGCCCTAAACAGGCCTAGCTGCATCTATGGTGATATTGACAGCCAGTGTAGATGGCTGGGCAGCAAGCAAAGCCTTCTGTTGTCCAGATTGTGCCGATCACAGTCTGGGCTTTGCTTTTACAGCTTCCAGATTGCTTCTCTGGCCTTTGAAGGGGAACAATTAGGATGCCGGCAGCCCCTTCTGTATTTATGGACCATCCTCCGCTCTGACCAGAGCCCTCACCTTCCTGTTCTCTTAGTCATCCTCTCCAGTTAGATTTCCCAGCAGCTATCTTTCTGTATCTCCAAACTCCCCCAAGCTCCTAGTCTGTTTCTTTCCTTTCCCTTCAATAAGTTTGTTGAGATCGAATTACATAGTAAATGTCACATACTTAAGTGTAGAATGTCATAAGGTTTGACGTATGCATTTACTCAGGGAGATTATCAGCTCCATCAAGATAGTGAACCTATCTTACCCTGAAAGGTTCATGACACCCTGAGTAAAGCTCTCTTTGTCTTTGCCCAGGTCTTCACTCTGGGGTTTTGTGTAAATGAAAGTGTTTTTTTTTTTTTTTTTTTGTGTGTGTGTGTGTGTGTGTGTGTGTGTGTGTGTTGGCGGGGAGGGTCTGGTTTATTTCACACAGCACAAATATAATATTTGGAGATTCATCCACACTGTTGTGTGTATCTAAGATTCATTCTTTTTTATTGCTGAGGGCTAATCCATTTCTATGGGTATACCACACTTTATTATATTTATTTATTGAGCAATCGTTCCTTTTATTCTATAAATCCATAGTTTTAAAAGCTGGGAGAGGTTTCAGATCTCTTATCCAAGAAGATCATTGTGCAGATTAGTTATCTGAAGCCAGACCACTCTTCAAGACTTTGCTTGGTGGTAATTTATTGACTTCCAGTAGTAAGACTGGCCCTGAGGATGCATACTTGTCATACCAGCCTCTGAGAACTCTAACCCAGGTAGATCATGTCCTACATGAAGAGACTGAACCAAGTAATTTCTTTTTTAGATGTTTTTTGTTATGTAGCCCAGACAGCTCCAGCCTCGTCAATGCTGAGATTATGGGTGTGTGACATCGTGCTCCCTACCCCAACGAATTGAATATTTGTTCAAGGTCATAAAGGTTAGGACATAAATACTATTTTTGAATTTTAAATTCAGATTTCCTTTTCCTACACTGTGCTGATACTGTAACATCAGACACAAGAAGCCTGAAACCATCTGTAACATGAATCACTTTGCCTTCTAAGGAAAAGACAATGTTCCAGGCTGTGATTCTGAGCTACACTAATAGCAGGCCCCTCCCCCTCCCTATTTCTTTTTTGTTATTACTACCAAAGTGTCAGTATGAAAGGCAGCAAGTAAAACAGTCCCTTGAGATTAGAATTATTTCACTTTAACAAGTAACCACGCCCACCCTCCAGGTTTCTTGACTTCATTGTATTTTAATACAACTTTGACTAACAGTGCTGTCACGAGTGGTTTCTCTGTCTTAATTTTATGAATGATGACTTGGTCTCCGTGACCTCAAATTTTTAGATATACCTAGAGCCAAGCAGGACACACAGAGCAGGACTCGCAGGGACAAGGGCACTAAACAGAGCTGACAGTGACCACAGATGCTATTCTGGTAATCTTTTCCAGATCTCTTTTCTTTGGTATTTGGGGAGGAAGCCACGACGCCTAACTTGGTGTATTTCCTCTTCAGTTATAATTTCAGTGGGGAGGAAGCCACAAAGCCTAACTTGGTCTGCTTCCTCTTCAGTTATAATTTCAGTGATCTTGGTGTTGCCATTCTCCAAAACTGAACATCTGAACTCAACCAGGATGAACCCCAGCTGACATTTGCTGGCTGAGAATGCTGCTTCCACAGGGCAGAACTTGTGAGAGACCAGGAGCCAGGATAGCCTTTGAAAGAGGAGGGGATCATGGCTCCAGAGCACCCAATCCGAAACAAACAAACAAACAAACAAAATTTTAATTCCCTTAGATAATGTAGGCGTTTTTCTTTAACAATTCTTCCCATATTTCAATGAGGCAATTTAAATGTGCTACCTTTGAAGACCTGGAATGAAAGCAAGCTTTTGTCTCAGTGGATGAGATGAAGTCAGACTTCTGGCATCCATGTACAGAGCTGTGGGAGGCTGCACCACACACGTGGGCCTCCTGGGCTCCTGGTCACTGGACATGGAGTTCCTTGCTTTTCTTAGTAGATCCTCATTGTGAGCTACAGGGTCTTAAGCAGCCTCTGCCATTCCTGTTTACATTTCAGCATTAACAGTGGCGTGAAGGCCTTTGTCTTGTAGTCACAGGCTTGGCAAAGAGACAGAAGTTCTAGTCTGTGCTCATGTAGTGCTGGTGGACCCTTGGGCAAGTCATTTAACCTTTCTGGGTCTATTCCCTCGTCTGTAAAATGGTAGTGATGATAATAACATGCACACTTGTGAGTGACTGCAGGGTTTACAGATGGTATCAATAAAGTGCCTGGTCCATAAATGGTGATGGAATGCCAGACTTGCAGGTGTCAGGAGTGCCGGGCATGGAAACTGACTTCTTCAGTGCAAGTGACCAGGGGCCACACAGCCCACAGGGATAGGTAGGTAGCTGTCCCCTCAGCTGGGGTGGTTCTGTTTTTTCTGCCCTTGTACCTCATGTCTGCCAGACTTGGCTATTCTAATCATGGAGCTTAGGTTGCTGGAGCATTTTTGAGAATCACAAAGCTAACCTGGTTGGGTGTTGACTTGAGAAAGGACTCTGCCATATCTGTGAGGCTGGCTGTTTAAATGTTGTTGTATTCGAGACACAGTTATAGAAGATGTACATGCACAGGATGACAAATAGTTTCCACAAATGTGACAAGGAAATTAATCTCGTTGCTTTATGGTCACACTTCTATGACAATGCAGTTTTACTTTGCCAAACTGTATGTCTGTGTTTATGCACATCTACATGCTCCTTGATGGCTTATTTCTGTGCCCAACCAAAGCCAAGCACAATAAAAACTGTCTCTTTACAATCCAGTTTGCTATTTCTCTCCCGTGTTGTGACATAAGCACTCACTGTGATTTCTGTTCTCCGGTAATGAGGAGCTGTGACAGACATTAGCAGAAGAGGCCTCCGTGGAAGGCTCCCCAGATTTTCTCACGCCTCCCTCCAAATTTGATCTGCTGCAGTGTTTTGAGTCTTGTTATTACAGTGTTGGAGTGGAGGAGTATCATACAGAGAAAGAAGAGAGGAATGGAAAAACGAGAGGACAGCTGTCAGGACAAATTCAGAAGAATGTTCCAGTGCCCAGGGAGGTTCAGCGAGTTCGCTCTCGGCGATGTTGCCTATAATCAGTAATTAGCAACTCATTGATATGGCATTTGCTAAATTCCTTCGTTATAGGTAAGGACTATTGAAACTGCATTAAGCCAGTAGGAAAATACTGCTGTATTCACTGTAGAATAAATTTCCAGCTCCAGGAGGAGGAAGAGGAGGTTTGCCTGAAGCTAACTGGTTCCTGGGAATCAATAGTCTCATTAGACCCAGGAAACTGGATCCCCAGGTTTAGCAGAGTGGTATAACTGCTGCTTCATCCCCCTGTAGGCACCCACCTTCATGGAGAGATGAAGGATTTTATTGTCTTTTATTTTATTTTTATTTTCTCAGTGCTCAAATCTGAACTCATTCAGAAGCTGTCTTACAAATGCTGGGCTTATCGCTGAAGTCCCCACTGCCCCTGACCTGCAGCTTTGCTGAGGTCCCCTCCCTATTAGTCAGTGCCAGGTTAATCTGGTTAGTTTTAGAAAAGAGAGAAGGGAAATATGTTTAGATTCACCAGGACCTCTGTTTTCCAGCCCACAGCTGTTGTATCCAGAAATATATAGCAAAACAGATGCAATATCCTTCCTTTCTCCAGTGCCTGCCTGGAAGACCAGTATCTGCAGTTTCTCAAACCCAGGAAACATCACACTGTGCATCTGCTCCAGCGCCGACGGCCAGGTGTGCTGAGGACCTTAGCTGGAAGGCCGCATGTTCCTGTGCAGAAGAGCTCAGCTTGAGCAGAAAATGGATACAAAGCCTGCAATGGGAAATGACTCAGCATCAGCAGAACTCAGCTCAGAAGGCATCCTTCACCTCGGCCCACCGGCTTCTTTTTGTCTGAACCAAAATATTTCTGGAATTGCTGGTGGTCTGAATTATGCCAATAGCTCAGGAGAGATAGAGAGTGAGTGGGTCAGAGATATTGCCGTGGCTGTGAGAAGGACTTGGAGTACGGCTTTACTTTTGAAGGGCTAAGAGAACTAGTGACTACAACCTTGGTGGCTTACAATAATAGAAATTTGTTCTTTTATGATCCTGGAGGCTAAAATCTGAAATCAAGGTGTTTGCCAGGCCATGCTCTCTCCAGGGGACCCAGGTGAGACACCCCCTGCCTCTTCCAATTCTAGTAACTAATTTTGTAGCTAGGTCACGCCCATCTTGTTCCTGCCTAGACATGGCTCCTCCTTCTTTTTCCCTCTATTGATGGTATCAAATTGTTTTCTGCTTAAAAAACATTATTAATAAAGATATTTGTCACTAGACTCATGCCCTGTTCAGTCAATCAAGGAAAATCTCAGCTGAAGAGCCTTAACTATATTTGCAAAACCCCTTTTCCCACATACAGCTGCACTAACAGGCTGATTACAGACCTTGCGGATGTTTGTTTGGAGGCCACTGTAAGTCGGCGGTGAAGGTGTTGGTTGAGGCAGACCTAGCAAGGATGCATCCTAAATCCTCTAAGAGCGTAGTGGATGACGTTGTGGTGGGCAGCGCCTGGAGAGGGGACATCAGCAGGGTCTCTGTTCTTTCCATTTTGTGCTGGACACCAAGTTCAAGCCACAGCTCAGAGGAAGCAGAGCTGAGACCTTGCCATTTTGTGTCACATCACTCAGCCCCGAGATTTCCAATAGCGCCGTCATGGTTATTCGATTAGGAGTCATGAAAACGAATAAAAACCTACAGCTTTGTCTGAGCTGGGCCTTAGATTATTATATCATCTTTATAAAAATTTTACCTTAAAATGCTTCAGGATAAACAGTATGATTTATGAAGGAAATTAATTTTTCATTTGTATCCTGGCAGCATTTAGTGTTTGAAGTATCGTGATCAGAAATATGCACTCCAGGCACGATTACTGAGCACTTCACAGTTTTCTGTGAAAGCTGCACTTGAGCATTTGTTAATTAGTATGAGAGATGTAAAAATAACTTTTCATTAATGAATGAGTGTCAAGTCCCACTGGCTTTGCATGGGAACAACTTCTGGGAATCTGACAAGGTCAACCACATGCTCTCCTTGGAGGAAACGCTTGGGTGAGATCTCCTGTAGAGTCCACAGTTCACAGAGCACCTTTGCCGATCACAATGGTACCTGTTTCCAACATTCCAAGTGGTGACCACCGACTCCGAGCAGGCCAGCCATTCAGAGTCCGTTGTTGCTGTTCTGAAGGAAGAGCATGGAACTTTCCCCAGTTGAACAAATGAGATTGACCGAAGTTGTGTCTGTTTCCTGATACACATATGAATATTTGCCAAATCTGGCCTAAGACCCAGGAAATTGTAGGCAAGCTGAGGTAGACTCTTCTACCACCAACCCCACTATGTATACCCCAAGTTTTGAGTGTCTGTGGAAAGACCATGTTGGCTTCAGTAAATTTGCAATAGAATCCTTCAGTTTTTGAACTCAGATTTCTGCAAGGATTGGCAATACAGCCCTAGGTGTCCAAGAAAGGAGACGGATCTATGGACTTCCACAAACCCATAGGCTGTGTGATCTTTTCATCACCAACTTGAAGTCCATGATCTGCCTGAAACCAGGTTGTGTTGTACGATATTTTGTTTGTGTTCTGACAAATAAAGCTTGCCTGGAGATCAGAGGGTGGAGCTAGCCACTAGTTAAAGATAGAGAGGCCAGGCAGTGGTGGCACACACCTTTAATCCCAGCACTTGGGAGGAGGAAGCAGGAAGATCAGGAGTTGAAGGCCACCCTGGGCTACATGTGATTGATTCAGTCTAAAAGAGAAACAGAGCCAGGTGGTGGTGGCTCACACCTTTAATCCTAGTACCTGGGAGGCTCATGCCTTTGATCCCAGCATTTGGGAGGCTCACACTTTTGATCCCAGCACTAGGGAAGTGGAGACAGGAGTCAGAGGATCTGGAGAGACTAATTAGGATCACATTTCAAGGTTGTGTATGGAAGTAAGTGGAAGATCAGCTCTTTTGAGAGACATGCTTGCAATTAAAAATGCATGCACTGCAGTGGACTGCAGTGCTGTGTACACAACAGGCTCAGTGATAGATGGGCATGTGTGCTTGTCATGCACAGGTACCGCGATGAGGGGAGACAGCTTTGTGGAAGTTCACAATGATCAAAACTTGAGGCCTAGGGGCTGATGAGGTGGCTTATTGGGTAAAGGCGTTTTCCTCTAAGCCTGATGACCTGAGTTCAATCCCTAGATCCCACATGGTGGAAGGAATAAAAATCTACAAGTTGTCCTGTGACTACTACATGTGCACTGTGGCACAAGTGTGCATCTGTGTGCATGCACACACACACAAAATAGATGTAGTAAAAACTGAGGACTGAATTATAATTATTTGGAATTTTCCTTATGTTAATGCTGTTATTAATGATAACATTTACAAATCAATGGCATGCTTGATATTTCAGGTAACAGTTATTACCAGAAAAATAACGGTTTTCTTAATTTTGTGTGATTTAAAAGCTTTTAATAATATTTCATGGATTTAGAAACTATAAAAGGAGGGGGTCTAATAATTTAACCATAAAGCTGGTTTTACATATCTTAAAATCATGTGCATCCACATTTTACTGCAACAAATGGAAAAATTATAAGAGAGAGAGAGATCAATGGCAATATGATAAATATATATTATGAGTAAAACTCTCTAACTAGAACATTTTATGTTTCTATGATTAAAATTTACATATAGAAGAGAAAATGGCTTTCATAAATGAGGCAAATAGGTAGGATTTAGGAAAGAATGTAAAATCCTGGCTGCCTACTTTATAACAGCTAAGTCTGGTTTTTTACTCTGTCCAGTGAAAGAATTAAAGACTTGGTAGAAGCAAAAAACATAGTAAAACTTTTTACTGGAATTTTTCTTCTGCAGAAGTTTGTATAGAAACCGAAAGCTTGTCATTTGAAAAAAGAGCTAGTAATCACTAGAAACAGACTCATTGGGTTGTCAGAGTCTCGGGTGCACAACAGAAGGGCTCCTGGCCAGAAAAATTTACTTTCATGAGAAGAAAATGGGAGGAATAAGAGAAAGTGTGACAAACAGAAACTAAGCCAGTGAGAAGACCTAGGTTTTGTTTCTGTTTTAAATGTTTTGAGACAGGGTCTCACTGTGAAGCCCTGACTGGTCTCGCACTTGCTCTGTAGACCAGGTTAGCCCGGAACTCACAGAGATCTGTCTGCTTCTGCCTCCCCAGTTCTGAGATTAAAGGTGTGCACCACCATACCTAGCCTGAGTTGTTTTCTTGTGATCATGGATGGTAGAGTCTCATCAACTGAGGCTCTGTGATGACCCACAGAATTGTTCTCCAAACTTTCACATCAGCAGGGATTGTGCAGTCAGCCCTAGTCCACTCAAGGCAGCATTTTCAATTCACACTGCTCTAGCTGTGCCCTGTGTGATTTCACACTGAGCAGAACTTCTTCTCTTGGGAACTGATGGGTCTTAGGTCCCATCAAAGATGAAAATACCTCATCTCCCTTTTGTCCTGGCAACTTTTGAAGAGCCTAGAGACTGCTTCCATATTCCTTTCCTGTCTAAAAGGGCTAATCCTGAGAGTCTTGAGTCTGAGGTTTGGCTGGTAGGAGCATTCTGGACTGTTCGACAGGAACCCTGTCCAGATGGTTGAGGTGGAACAACCTCACAGTCTGAAAAAGACCTTCCTGACACAGATTTATTACTTTCTTTGTCTTATTTTGTTTGATCAAAGACTTAACAATAAAGATTCTAATGCAATTTTCCAATGCTTTGTTCTCAAGTGAAAGGTGAATAAAATCTGACCGTTGTGATTTGTACCAAACTTTTAAATAGCAATTTTAATTAATCATTAGCTCCAACATATAGCCTTAGTTTTACGACACGACAAAGAGTAAATGAGAGGTCCACAGAAGTTTTGGTGTTTAGGTTAAACAACAGGAGCCTACTGAATGCTGGATATTTTATTTTTAGAACTGTAGCGACAGTCTAACAGAAACTTGTACTACCGTGGCAAGACTAGAAATGACATGGTGAGTATCCTCTGGGGCATCCACTTGTTTTTTTTTTTTTTTTTTTTTTTTTTAAGATTTATTTATTTATTATGTATACAGTGTTCTGTTTGCATGTATCCCTGCCAGAAGAGGGAGCCAGATCTCACTACAGATGGTTGTGAGCCACCATGTGGTTGCTGGGAACTGAACTCAGGACCTCTGGAAGAACAGCCAGTGTTCTTACCCTCTGAGCCATCTCTCCAGCCCTGGGGCATCCACTTGTATTACAGTTAGAATGAACACCCAGGACCAAGTCTAGAGGAGTCCCAAGAGTTAGTCACCTTTCATTATCCAGAAATGGTGGGAGTGGCCGCCTGGTGGAGAGATGGACTCAGCCCCCAGGACAGCCGCTTCTATAAGTCTGCCAGTGCCTTCCCACGCTTTGATAAATACCAGCAACTTTGCCAAGGGGTATATTCTTGGAAGTCTGTTCATGCATATTAGAAATGTCTTCATGAATCCATTGATAAAATTGATAATGGTAGTGTTAAACTCAGAGTCCCCCAAAGACCACCAAGAGACCAAATCCGATGCAAAAGCCAAGAGTCTTTTTATTGCAAGTTGACTCGGGATTCTCCATCTGATGCAGCAGCAGAGCAGGAGAGACCTTGAGTAGCAATGGGGCAGGGTTTTTAAAGCAAAGGGGGTTTGGGGTCCACAGACTACATAGGAACAGACTCAAGATTGGTTTATGTGAGTGGCAATCATGTTAGTAACTTTTTATTGGCTAGGGTTAGTTGGGGGTTACAGTTACCATTTTGGGGCGGACCTGGACAAGTCCCAGGCTTTGTCCTTGAGCTGCTATGGAGGCTGGCTGGCCTAGCACCTACTGACTGTCGGGGCTGACTCAGTGGCCCAGGCTCTGTCCTTGACTCATGCACGTAGCTCTAAGTTGGACAGTAAACAACTGGCTGAACCCTGACTGGTCAGAATACATGCAAAGAGGGAGCTACTGCAAGGACTACATCTTTTGTTCACGGCTCTCCCAGAAAATGCTTACTCAAGTCTCAGGAAACTGAAATCAAGGCTTGATGTCTGAGAGAGGACTGAGGCAGATTGTTACAGTGTCTGCCTGGTGCTCTCAGTAACTGGATTTGTTGCATGCTTGTCTAGGCATGGCTGCTTTTGCAGGCACAGGGTTCACGTATCTCAAAGGGTCAGATTCAAGGAGCCATCAGAGCACCCCAAATGGGTGGAGATCTGACATCATCGGGTTTCCAGAACAATCTCTATGACAGCTTTCTGCGCCTTCCTTCCTGGGCGTGTGGCACAATTCCACCGTGTTACTCAGCTTCCTGTCACTGTGACAAACTGTGGGAGACACAGTATAAAGGAGGTCAGGGTTCTTTGGGCATGTGGTCTCAGCCCCAGGTCGGCTGGGCCCACTACCTCTCACCTCGAGGTGAAGCAAACGCCACGGTGTTGAAGGCCTGTGACACAGGAGCCCTTTGCCTCATGGCTGTCAGGAAACAGGAAGACAGGAAGTGGTTGGGGTTCCAGTATGCTTCAAAGGCACAACCCCAATGACCTACTTGCTTCAACCAGAGCCTGCCTCCTAACGTTTCTGTCATTTCCCGCTAGCTCCCCCAGCTAGAGATCAAGCTTTCACACATTAACCTCTGGGAGATGTTCCAGATCCAAACCACCACAGCACCATCTGCGACTCACTCACATTGTACCGTTATATCTGGTGGCAAGAACTGAGAGGGGAAAAAACCCAGCCCTAAGCTTCTGACCGACCTCTAGTTGCTAAGGGTGTGTGACTGGATTATTGCTCAGAAGTGCCAGGTTGCGTACCCTTGCCTGTCCCTTGACTTGGACGACAGACGTGCTTCAGCACGTTCACGACACAGATGAGGCCGGGCTTGTTTTGTGAAGTTTCTCTTTGGGCATCTCTGCTAAGATGGCGATAGAAACATACTCTGTGGGCCTTAGAGAAACCTGGAACAGACCATAACCAAGCTGATGCTTAGAATCGCCCAGCTGAAATTAATTGTGTGGGTTTGTTGTTGCTGCAGGTTTTTTTTCTTTTGTTGTTCCTGTTAGGTAGTGGTAAGTGACTGCCATATAGACCGCCAACATTCAATACCGCTAACACCCGATGACATTGAGTCTTGAGTCACATTCGGTCCCCCACACTTTGTAAATAGGATCTTTTCAGTCCTTACAGCTAACCTGGGAGGAAAGTCCCTACACACCTACTGTAAAGGTCTATCAGTGAGTGCTGCCAGATCAAACTCATTTGGCTTAAATCCCAAACAGGGAGGGACAGAATCTGAGTTAGTGCCACCCCGTTTATAGAGCTCATTTTTTATCTTCCGTTTTCCCATGATGCCCAGTCTGGCTGACTTGCTTAGCTGAACTGAACCTTAGCTAAAGCTCTGTCCATGTACTCAGCGAGAGGCACAAAGTGAAGTGCAATCCAGCACCCGTGCCCATTCAACATGCATTAAGAATGCTGTGTACCACCAGTGTGTCTTGAGACATCCCCGGAGGTGACGGCCAGCGCGATCCTCACAGTCACAGCCTCCTGTTCCTCCTTCACCATGGGTGTGTTTGTTACAGACATGCCTCACATCTTGTTCCCTGTCATCTCACCCCGTGTATGCAAACAGCTCTAGACAAAGGAAAGATTTTTAGAGACACGAACATCTTTTAGTGTGCGACCATAGCTTTTGAATGCGTATTTTTTAGACTGACAATTATTGAAATGTCAGTAACAATTACTTTCAAAAATACAGTCAGCTGGGGGCTAGAGAGATGGCTCAGCAGTTAAGAGCACACATCATGCTCTTGCTGAGGACCAGAGTTAGTTCCCACGGTGACCCACAACTGTCTGTAACTCCACCTTCATGGGATTCTGATACCCTCTTCTGGACTCGTCAGGCATCTGTGCACACAATCATACAGATACACACAGATACATACACATAGTTTAAAAAGTCTTCTAAAAATTCAGTTACTAAGTCAATCTGTGTGGCTCTTCGGCAGTGTGTGCCGTGGTGTTATAGGTCGAAGAGTTTGGAAAGAACAAAATCACTTCTACTCCTGTGCAAGGGAAAAGTATTGGGATACAATCATTTGTATTAATAAATATTATTAAATTCAGACCATTTCTGAATTTTAGAATAAAAGTAATTAATCTACTGAAAGAATGGCAAACCAGAACAGATTAAAAATTGTAATTAAAGAATGGGAATGACATTTGGTATCAGAGGCATCTTGCAGACTATCTGAGTGGTACACTAAACAAAGTGAGTTATTTCTAACATAATAACAGTATTTGCTATAATACAATGGCAAGCTAGAAATCTAATTGCAACCTGTCAAGGATTTAAAAAAAAACATGGTTATAATGTGGAAAATGCAGAAAGAGTAGATATGATCTTATTTTTAAAAGAACGGGGTAATGCTGCTGTATAGTTTCATTTCCAGATATCAGGATTTAATATAATAAGAAAAGACAGAGAAAATGAAAATTGGGGAGACTTTGAATAGGAACTTTAAGAAGGGGATTTGCAACCGAATGGAAACAGGCTGATTTTGATTATATTTCAATGTGAGATAAGTAAAGATGGGTAAATCCAAAGTAAAACATAATTATAAGTTTCCTCATAATCCCTGGCAAAGATTAGATCCCAGAATTGTGTTAGTAGCTCTAACAACTTTTTACCATTCATGGGGGACCCACTGTACATTAACCATGGTCAGAAGACAGATAAAAATGTGCTCATAAGTGGAAATAATCATAAAGGTGTTTAATAAGATATCTGGAATTCAAAGTTTTCCTTTCTCTTTTGGAAATGGAAAAATCATAAATAAACTCATAATAGAAAATAATCTCATCCACAGCAGAGTAGGAGTGAGGAGGCAGACTGTGAATTCACTCCGACGCAGAGAATGAGACGCCAAGCACAAACCACTTCGTCTAATGAGCATCATTGGTCTACCGTGCTGTGCACAGCGCCTTGATTTCTCTTCACAGTGTCCACCATGAATGCCAAAATGTGTTCCCATGAAACACATTTTGATGAGAACACAGATGATCTCACGGAATCGCAGGGGCTAACTGACCAAAACTGCAGACAAGCAGTTCTGTCTTCACAGCGGCTGGAAAGGATGCATGCTGTTCATTCCGTACAAAAATGACCCTCACGGGTGGCAGAAGTCACAGCCCTTCATCTAAACATCACAACACGTGGTTTTGCCCTACTGATACATAGGTGAGATTAACAGCTTCCTTTTAGGTGAATATCTGAGATTTGGGAATACTTGATTGATTATGAGGGATCTGAAGTTGACCAGGTAAATATTCATAGAAGCTACTCAAAACATGGCCACTCTGCTCTGAGTCTGAGAAAGCAACTGTGGGATAATAAGTCTGGTGATTCCTGTGTCCTTTCTCCTGCGTGCTCTAACACAGAAGTAAACGGACATGCACAAGAAACTGATCTTAGGAGCCAGATGCTCGGCAAAATGTATTTTTGTAGGTTACATATTGCAGAGACAGGCAGAGAGAGGGGGGGAGGGAGATTGAGAGGGAGATTTTTAGAAATTACAAGGTTTTTTTTTGCAAATGAAATTAAAACAATAAAAAACAGAGAGCATTGGTAAGAAAATTAAGCAAAAATGGCATTTCTCCAGTAGTGCTATCTTTGAAGAAATTGCATTAACCTTTTCCATCTCAGAGCATTTTTTTCTGAAATATATACTTAAACAATGATATTAGCCGTTTCTATTTTATTAAGTAGAACTGTACGTTGCTTGATTTTTCCCATTCCTGAATTTATTATTACAGATATTGACATGAGTTAGCTAGGTTAGCAGCGGCTTCTATGTAGGAGCCATAGACACAGCTATGTTTTTATTATTCTTTTAAATATTCATTTTATTCATAATTAAAGTAGTGGATTGTAAGTAGTTTGGATAAGAAGAATCACAAGGAGAAAATTTGCACAAATCTATTCTCCTGTCATACAGATTACACTTATTATCATTTTGTATATTTCCTTCCAGAACTTTACTCTTTTAAAATTTTTATATAAATATATATACTATACAAATTTATTTTTCTTAATACTAATCAATACTTGTTTATTTGGGTAAAAGTTTCAAAGAGTGTCATTTATTTGCTGTTCAATATGCTATCATATCAATCAATGGACTCTATCTTTAGCATTTGTTTATCTATCTGCCTTTGATTTTCAATCACTTTAGAGCATAGTTCAACAGTAGACACTGGTGATCTTCCAATCTCCTTTGATTTTTCCTTCTGGGAATACCGATGACGTACATCTCTCAGCTTCCTTTACCAGGCTGTCTGTGTTCAGGGGTGATTTTTTTTTCCTAAAGAAATGTATGAAGAAGTGAAGAAGTAGCGTGAGATGTTTCCAGATTGGCTCATGACCACCTTTCACAAGATTTCCAAATCTCTCCCCTTCTCTGCTGTTAGTTGAGGCGGAGCCTAGAAGACATTTGTAGAAGACAACTAGCATGATTCAGGTTGTTGCTGAAGGATTGTGGCGCAGAGTGTCCCTGACTGCTCCTGCCTCCAGTTGTTATAGGGATGGGAAGCAATACTCTGGTCTGCTGAGCTCCTGAGAGCTGGGGTTTCTCGTTCATCGCTGGCGTAATCTGAACTATTGGAGAAGACAGTGGCGTTGGAAAAGGCGGTCCTAGCTGCTCATAGGATGTGACCTGTGATGTGCAGGCTGATGGTGGGTAGAGAGGAAAACAGTAGCTGGATGGGAAGATCGAGTCATGTGACACAGCAGGAAAATGTTGGAAGCTATCACCAGAGCTACCTACAGGCAGACCAGGCACTTACAGAGCTCTAGGCAAAGACGAGGGAAATAAATCTTATGATGTGTGTAGGTTGTTAGCAGGTGGTATTAGAAAAGTATTGGAAGAAAAGCCGAGTTAGTAAATAGCTGGGTGATTTTTTTTTTTTTTTTTTTTTTTTTTTTAGCGTAAATATAAAGAAGTACACACAGAGAAGAAGTTTGGGGTATCTAAGAGTTTAGAAAGCTGTGTGTTTCTGAACCCTATCAAATGGGAGCCAAGCTGGAAAACCCCTTAGGGAAGGTCCAGTGCTGTGATCTAATTCAGAACGTTGTCTTTTCTCAGGAGTGTGGTGGTGATGACACCATCCCATGATCACATGCATGTGGGAGATGCTTAAAGACAGGAGGAGGAGGAGGAGGAGGAGGAGGAGGAGGAGGAGGAGGAGGAGGAGGAGGAGGAGGAAGGAGTAATAAATGTGCTTATGGGGGAAATTTGTACTCAGCTCCAAGTGGAGATGACTGGATCAGAAGCTAATCAGAGAAGGACTGAGGACTTTTCACCCCCAGAGACTTAGAATCATCCTGAGCCCCAGCCTGGAATGAGCAGAGAACCGTGGCCTCAGAAGCCTTGCTCACTAGCTCTAGCTCTGCAGGCCAGGTTCCCTCGGCTCATAATCTCTCCTTAGCTGAATCAGAGGGTTGTTTTTTTTTCTTTCTTTTTTCCTCCCTTTGAAAGTTAAGGAAAAACTGTTGGGTGTGGTGGCACATGCCTGTAATCCTAGCACTCCGGAGGCTGAGGCAGGAGAATGGAGAGGTCCAGACCAGCCTGGACTACACAGTGAGATCCTGTTACCAGCCAAACCAAACTAAAGCAAGATGCTAAATCCCATCCCCCCAGTGTTTGACAGCAAAAAGGAGCCAGGCACTGACGCATGCCTCACTGTGAACGAACTTTGATAATACACCCAGAGAAAGAAACACACTGAGCACATGCAGTGTGAGAGCCCAGTCACATGAAATCCACGAGAGCCATAGCTGTGGAGGCAGAAAGCTGATTGGCTGGTGCCTGGCACCAAGCTGGGGTGAGGGATGGTCACACATGGGTGCCAGAACATTAAAGGAATGTGGGAAGTCTTCTAGAGTTGTAAATGGACTTAAAAATCATCGAAACAAATGCCTGTCAGGAGAGGATTAGCACATTAGACTATTTCCAATCATGGAACTGACCTACAAGAGTTGTCTTTCCGTGGAACTTCAAAGAAAAATGTTTTGAAGCTGGGCGTGGTGGTACATGACTTTAATCCCAGCACTTGGGGAGGCAGAAGAAGGTCTCTGTGAGTTCGAGGTCACCCTGGTCTACATAGTGATAGTTTCAGGACAGCCAGAGCTACACGGTGACACCCTGTCTCAAAACAACAACAACAACCAAAAACAAAACAAACAAACAAAAACGAAAAAAGAAAAAGATGTCTTGAAACTAAAATTTTTTTTTGGATTTTTTTTTAAGAAACTTTTTTATTAATTTTACATACCAACCACAGATCCCCCTCTCATTCCTCCTCCCACTCCGCCTACCCCAATCCATCCCCATTCCTTCCTCCAAAAGGGTATGGGTTCCCGTAGGGAGTCAGCAAAGCCTGGTACATTCAGTTGAGGCAGGACCAAGCCCCTCCCCACTGCATCAAGGCTGAACAAGGCACCACAGGTAGTGGGCTCCAGAAAGCCAGTTCATGCACCAGGGATAGAACCTGATTCCCACTGCCAGGGGCCCCTCAAACAGACCCAGCTACATGACTGTCTCCCGTATGCAGAGGGCCTCATCTGGTCCCAAGCAGGTTCCACAGCTGTTGGTGTAAAGTTCGTGAGTTCCTATGAGCTCTGTAGATTTCCCCATCATGATCTTGACTCCCCCACCTGCCCTGCTCATATAATCCTTCTTCCCTCTCTTTGATGGGATTCTCTGAGCTCAGTCTGGTGCTTGGCTGGGGATCTCTGCATCTGCTCAGTTACTGGATGAAGGCTCTCTTGGTCCATTCAGAGCTGGCAGAGTCTGTGTCTCAGGGAGCAGCTGTGGTCTTGGGGTATGGGTGGATTTGGGAGACGGAGTGGGGCTTGTAAACTACAGGGTCCGATGGGGGATGGTGGTGGTCAGGCCTGTCTGCAGGAGTCTTGCCTGCTGGCCTGCAACTGTGAAATTAAAATATTATTACATCTTTTTTTCCCTCACCTCTCTTCCCTCCAGCCCTTCCCATGCACCTTCTACACCTTGTTCTCTCTCAAATTCATAGCCTCTTTTTCTTTGTTTTTCTACACACACACACACACACACACACACACACACACACACACACACTCCTAAATATGTAAATACAACTTCCTCGGTCTGTATAATGTTACTTGTATGCATATGATTTCGGGGCTGACTACTTGGTTTTAGATAACCAATTGGAGGGCTCCTCCCTGAGGAAGACGATTTCTCCTGCTCTCAGCGTTCCTCAGTTGCCTGTAGTTCTAATCTTGAGGCCTCACGACCTTTCCCATTTTACATTAGCATGTCCATTGATGTAATCTTTGTTCAGGTTTTGTTTAGGCAGCCATGTTGATGAGACTTGATGATGTGTGTAGTTTCTTTGACATTTCTAGAAGACAAAAATCTCACAGCAAACTTCCTATTCCTTTGGATCTTATAGTCTTCCCACCCTCTGTCCCACAGCGATACCTGAGCCTTAGGAACAGGGATTGTGTTGTAGATGTATCATTTGGGCCTGGGTACCACACAGTCTCTTGTCCTCTGCATTTTAATCCATTGGTTGAGGATTTCTGTAATGGTCCTGTCTGTTGTAAGGAGATGTTTCTTGATAAGGCCTATACTTATGTGTAGGTGTAAGGATAAATTTTTAGAATGTAGTTAGGAATTATGCTGGTTTAGTACAGTTGTGGTAGTAGGTTCTCCTCCAGGATCCCTGACTTCACTAGCCTGGCCTAACTGGTTGGGTTTCTAGTACCAGCATGGTTTCCCTCTTATTGAATGGACCTTAAGTACAATTAGAGAGCTGTTGGTTCTCACCAGAGTGTGCATGCCACTACTCTACACTAAGGGCTGTCTTGGCATGTTGGTCTTTTTTTTTTTAAGTTCATAGGCAGCATACCTTGGTAGGAGTAATGGTTGCTTCCTTCCCTTGGAAGCATGCATGCATGGTGACTTCCAAGGGAAGTATAAAAGGTAGTCTCCAGGGAGAAGGCTTTCATGACAGAGCCACTTCAGATCCTCTGGGTCCTGTGTTGGAAATAAATGGTGTCTGCAGCAGTGGGGACTACCTTTAACCTCTGGGAGGCAAACCGGGCAACAGCAGTAGCCTACAATGTTTCAGCCGGTAGTCCTTGACAACCCTGACAAAGAGCTGGAAAGGGGGTTTCTCATACCTAGAATTAGGGTTTTTGTTAGTCTGGGGCAGAGTTAGTATTGTCAGGCTTCCATGGTAATCTCAATGTATTTCTATTGAAAACTAACAACAACAACAATGTAGTTAGAGCGTGGTGTTTATGCTAGGGACTCCTATGTCTACAAAAACATGAGAGTACACTGTGGTCTGAACTTTGGCATTTCCTTTCCCTCCAGAATTATGTGCTAAGAGCTAATTAATAAAGTGTTCGTTGGGGGAGGGGCCTTTCAGAGGTGATTGGGTTATAAGGAAGATTGCAACTCTCAGGGGTAAGGTTAGTGCCCTTTGAAAAGGAGAACCCAGAGCTTCCTCCAGATGAGGATGTGGTGAGAAGACCCGGATCCTGGGTACCAGGAAACAGTCCTCACTAGAATGTGCATCTCCCAGCCTCTTGACTGTGACTTTCCCAGCCTCCTGAATTGGGAGAATGACTATTTCTTTTCCAGAAACCATCCAATCCATTACCTTTTTCTATGGATATGGTAACTTGGATGGAATGAGATAGAGTGGAGTTACCAACTTCTATTTCCCCTAAAATATAGAAACGTTTTGGCCATCACATATTATAAGGCAAAAACCAACAAAGACACATTCACTTCTAAAATCAGCTTATCTCAGAGTTCAGTGAGAAACTTCATGCTGTGGATTTACATTTTTATGTGTATAGATTAGTTGGACTAAATACAGAGATTGCCCCTCTCCAGTTTAAAAACAGTTACATTTGTATGTGCATGTAACTCATTTGATATCGTTTCCCACTTTCATAGTTTGATTTAACATTAATGGGAAAAAGCTTATAGTTCATCTCTAACTAACTTGCCCAAAAGGCTAATTTTAGTTAATAGATATTGCCCAAACTGAAGTCTGACCTGTTCTGGAGGAAAGACAGCTCCAATATATAACACAGGATTGCACAAGGCCCCAGGAGTTTTAAACAAAATGGGCTAAAGTGGGTTGATGTGGCTTGAAGTAGGGTCTGTCCTTCAGGTCTTACTCTTCATAATCACCTAAACAAAACAAAATAGGGTTTAAAGTGTGATTCCCTCCAGGAAGTAAAGACAGAAAGGAAGTAAACGTTTAAAGAATTGTGCGGCCGGCAGCCTCGGGGGGACAAACGTGGCACTAACAGCTATTTCTTCCAGGATGTTACACATGCATTTCCTTAAGGGACTTATGCTACTTGGTGGTAGAAGCTGAAATCTAAAGTTCGTCTCTGTGTATTGATCAATCAAACACAGGATAAAAATGAGCAATCTCATCACACCATGTATCACTGTTTTCTGGATAGATTGCCATCTCTACTGGGGGCATACAACAGAAAAAAAAAAACCTATTAAATGGCAATGTTTTCATGGCTTCTCTCATTAAATAGTGGGAGGAGAGCCAAGTGTTAGCACTGCCTTGTAGTCCTTCTCCAAGAGGAGCAGCAGTGGCATATTGTCAGGGACTCTAAACTCCAGTTCATGTAGACAACCACGGAAAACCACAAATTTAAAACGACACAACCTGAACTTGTCAGGCGGTGACTGACAAGTGGGTAATTAAAATTATTTGGAAGTGATGAATATTCATGCCAGTAAGAACACAGTGTATATTTATGAAGAAGGGGGAGATATTTGAACATGAAGCACATGATAGCAACTGCCTGAAAACCAGAAGTACCTGGGGCCATCTGAGAGGTAGGGTTCTGGACTCTGACTTGATGTGAGGGACCATGGGTCCTTCGAGTTGTCTGGTAAAGAGAAGATTGGGGGATTGTCTTGAAGTTTAACACAAAAGTGCTCCAAATTTTATACATGCGGTATCCAGAGTTGTATAATTACCTTCAACAGGTTGCATCCCCCTCGCTTAATGTCGTACGAAAGCCCTCGCCCGAGAGAGGATGGCAGAGTGCAGGGCTCACAGCCAGTGCCACAATGCTCCCTTCTTCTCTGACATTTTGTCCCCTAGGACAGTGGGTCATAGTTTCAGATGCCTGTAGGGGTTGCCTGGGGAGTTTGAAAATGGTGTTCTCTAGGTCTCACAGTCAAGAAGCTGGAGGGTGGCTTGGGCATCACAGCTTTCAAGTGCTATTGATTTTCAGCTGTCTTAGAAGCATGGCTCAGACATTTCAGTGAGTAGAGCTGGGGCTCTAAGGGAGAACCTGTATCCCTGACTTTTCTGTGTCCTGTGGCCGTGGCCCTGTCTTATACCTTTAAAGCCACAGGGAGTGCAGTGCCCTCAAAGCTATCCACAACTCTGGCTTTCCTGATGTTGTCACATCTCCTTGTTTCTAACCAAGGTGCCCCTCCTGTAAGGATCATGTGGTTGGGCCTACCCACAGTCAAGGACCAGCCAGCAATCGGGACCTCTACTTATCCTTACACAAATCAAGAAACAAAAGGAGGCCTGTGTGTTAATCAACTTTCTATCAGTATAATGAAGTGCTGGATATAATCAACTTAAAAAGAGAAAAGACGCTGATGGGCTCCAGTCCGTGATTAGCGGGCGCTGCAGCTTTGGCCCATAAGGAGGCAGGGTGCTGTGGCAGGGACGTGGGTTAGAGTGAAAGCAGGCAGCACGTGGCCTCTGTCACGTGAGTTCCAGTCACTGTGATAAAACGCAGTGACCAGAGGCAACCTACAGATGCAAGTGTCTGCTTTGGCTGACAATTCCGGATGGATAACAGCACTCATGGCAGGGAGGTGTGGCAGCAGGAAGCTGGAGGAGGAAGCTGAGAGGTCACATTTCAGCCTCACCCCGGAAGCAGAAACAGAGCTGGGAGTGCAGGGAGGCTGTAGTGACATACTTCCTCCAGCAAGGCTCGTCTCCTTAAGGTTCCATTGCCTTCCATCACAGCTGCGTTGATAGGGACCAAATATTTAAACACATGAACCTATGGAGAACATACCACCTTCAAAGCTTGGCAGCCTCTGAGAAACAACAGAGAGGAAGAGGCATTTGACAGATGAACTTGTGCTGGCCTCCTGCTGGTCACCTGCTCCAGCTGTAGCCGGGGAATCATCTGTTTTTAGATACATGACCTCACGCCCATTTTGTTTTCTATGATTTCAGTTACTCCAGGTCAAATGCAATAAAAGTTATTAAATGGAAAATTTCAGAAATAAACTAAGCATAAGTTTGAAATTTTGATCCCCTTTGAGTAGTGTGATAAAACCGCCTACCATCCCATTCTGCCCACCTAGGACATACGTCTCCACATTTTAGTTCGTTTATTTACGTGCACTTCTTTCTGCAGTAATAGCATTTACCCAGTTCTTCTGTCCCAGTTGTTACTTCTTTTGCTCACACTGGTGTTCAGCAAAGACACAGGTAAACTTTACTCTTGTGGACAATTTACTTATCACTTGCTAATGTTTACAGAAGTAGTTATGAAGTTACTTAAGGATGTGTGTAACTGCTTTGCTAGTTCATTGCTGTGTGTCTACATTTGGTATTATGTCATACAATTGATTTTCTTGGAATTGTGTGTAGACTATTGGGATTTTCAGACAAATAGAAGCTGATCTCTTCTGAGTTTAACGACACATTCATCCACCGGGGATTGTGATACAATGGTTTGAACCAACTTTGAAGGTGAAGCCAGTGCCTCTTTAATATTTTTGGATCCCACTCTTCCTAGGTTGGTAGTAAATAAACGAAAGTCAGTTTCCTCTATAGTTGGGGTTTAAAGTTGGGTTTAAGGACAACTTAAATTAAAATCTCTTTCAAAATATAGATATAGTCAAGAATGGAAGACAAAGAACATTAACATATTAGAAAAGATTACAAAGAATATTTTTTTGTGAGGAAAGAAAAAGAATGTTAAACTTTTATAGCATGGTTAGGGGGATTTCAATTGGTGGGTGATGGTGTATTGGCTATAACAGAATTAAGAGACAACACTCCTTTTATTCATTGTGGTTTCCATTATCTGTGGTCAAAATTATTAAATGTAATCTGAAATTATTAAATGCAAAATTCCAGGAGCTGGGGTATGGCTCGTTGGTGGAGAGTTGGCAATCTCTATACGAGCATCAACATGGTAATGTAGGCCTGTAATCCCAGCACTTGGGGGAGAGAGGTGGGAGGATCAGAAGTTTGGCTATCTATCCAGTTTGAGGCTAGCCTGGGATACGTGAAATCCTATCTCAAAATCAACCAGCTAATCTAGAAATAACTCAAAAAAAATTTAGTGAATGCCATCCTGAGTAGTGTGATGAACATTTGCCCCATTCTGCCCCATTCACCAGAGACACTACCTCTCCCTTTGTCCGGTGCAGCCCCACTGCATAGGCCTATCAGTCACGTTGTAGCCCCGCCCCATTACGTCACCAGTCTCCTGATCACTGCGCTTGTCTTATTGTCTTGTTTTATTTAATAATAGCTGCAGAGTGCACAGCGGGGATGCCGGCAGCTCAGCTGCACCAAAGAGAAGATGCAAAGTACTTCTTTTAAGTAAAAAGATGAGCATTCTTAATTTAAGGATGGGGGGGAAAGCCATGTACTGAGTTTGCTAGGATCTCTGGTGGGAATGAATCTTTGGTGAAAGTGTCAGGAAGGGCCCAGGAATCTATGCTGGTTTTTCGGTCTCACCTCAAGCTGTAAGAGCCACAGCCATGTCCATGCCAGTGTGTAGTTAAGAGAGAAAAGACATCTGACTTGTGGATGGAAAACATGACCTGGAAATGTGTCTGGACTGACAGTTGTGTCCCGTGCCAGCAAACACTGAGCTACTCTGAAGGGCTGGACAAAGGATGTGTGAAACAGTACTGTCACCAAGCCATTTCCCAAAAGTAAGGGATGCTTGCACAGATTCCAAGAAAGACATGAGCAGAAAGAAAAAATTACTGAAGAGACTGTTAGTTAAATCCTTTACTGTGTCTAATTTATAAATTAAACATCATAGGTATGTGTGTATGTGAAGAAACCTGGTACATACAGAGCCAGATATTGCCCTGTTTAGGGAATTCACTGGGGATGCTGGGAGTATTTCCAGTAGGTGATTATGGAGCACTCTAGTCAAAACAACATTCTGCTAGCTAGTGTTTTGTGCATGTGTGTGGTGGACATGCTATCCTGTGTGTGAATGTGTGTGGGCCGGAGGTTGACTTTGGGTGTTTCCCTCTATTATTTTTCACCTTATTTATTTATTTGTTTATTTACTTATCTCTCTATTCATTTATTTGGGGCAGGATGTCTCACTGAGCCTGGAGCTCTCTGTTTCAGTAAAACTTCTTGGCCCAGTGAGTCTCTGAGATCTGCTTTTCCACTCCCCAGTGCTGGGGTAATAGGCTTGTGCCATCACTCCCGGGTACTGGAGATCAGAACTCTGGCTCTCCTGGTGCTTGCCTAGCAAACACCTTTATTTCCTGAGATGGCCCCAGTCAAGCTGTGGATCTTGGTAATTCTTACTTTTGTATCCTAGTGCCTGGCACACAGAAAATATCCAATCAA
Organism: Peromyscus eremicus; assembly: GCF_949786415.1. Taxonomy (NCBI): domain Eukaryota; kingdom Metazoa; phylum Chordata; class Mammalia; order Rodentia; family Cricetidae; genus Peromyscus; species Peromyscus eremicus. The sequence continues at coordinate 59,985,713 of NC_081429.1, read as the reverse complement.
TATTTTGGAATAAGCAGTGACTCTCAGCCTTTCTTCTGCCTCAAACCCACCTGGAGGGTTGTCTTCGTTAGATTTTCATTGCTGTGAAGAGACACCATGACCATGGTAACTCTTATAAAGAAAACATTTCATTGAGGGTGGCATTACAGTTTCAGAGGTTCAGTCCATTATGATCATGACGGGGAGCATGGCAGCGTGCAGGCAGATGTGGTGCTGGAGCTGAGAGTGCTACATCTTGCAGGCAACAGGAAGTTGACTGACTGTCACACTGAGAGAAGCTTGAGAAAAAGAGACCTCAAAGCCCGCCCCCACAGTGACGCACTTCCTCCATCAAGGCAACACCTCCTCATAGTGCCACTCCCCTTGGGGCCATTTTCTTTCAAACCACCACAAGGGTGTTACAGCGCAGGCTGTGGGGCTCTCCCTAGAGGCTCTGACTTGGCCGACTTGGGTGGTCCAAGGAGGTGTTTCTAACCAGATGCCGGGGTTTGCCCGTGTAGCTGTCAGTGAGGGGATAAAGGTCTAGTGCTTTCCTCCTGCAATGAGCCTTTGTTTATGTTGCCAAGGGATAAAACACTTGCCCCAGCGTTGAAGTACTTTGTCACCATTTCTAGTCTCTTTCCCTTTAAAAATGCATCTTTCAGAAACTGAAAAAGAAAATCGTATTTCTTGATCATAGCTGTTGTGTTGTTTATTTCACCTGTGTGAATTCTCTAGAGACAAAACAACTGGAATTCTTGAGGGGTAAAGGATCCCTGTTGGCGAAGGAACGTTTCAGAACCTCTGTAGCTGCACGGGGTCCCACTCTGATGAAAACTGTCTCCCTTTAACCTCGAGGTTGCAGTTTGCATTTGGTTTGATTTCTCCGGCTTGGCTGCTTCGTTTCTTTGTCCTACTCCCCAGTGGATAAAAATATTAAAATCAGGCAGGCAAGATGGGTCACTGGATAAAAAGCACTTGCTGTGCAAGTCTGGTGAACTGAGCTGGATCCCTGGAGCCCACACAAAAATGAAAGAGAGAGCTGGCTCCACAGAGCTGTCTTCTGGCCTCTGCATGCATGCTGTGGCATGTGCACCCCCCCACTGTACAAACATGTACATACACATGCACACACACGCCCAAACCCACACTAATTAATTTTTTTAATTAGAGGAAGGTCTTCACATGCTGTTGTTGAGAGCATAGCATGATTAATATGGGTAAAAATTAGTCAGTAATGTGTCCTGGACTTAGGAGAGATACATTTCACTGTACAAATAAATATAACACTTACCTAGTTTATACTCTGGAAGTTAATTGTGTGTGTGTGTGTGTGTGTGTGTGTGTGTGTATGATGCTTGCACATGTCAGTGTGTATTACCCAGGCTAACCTTGAAATTTTGGTCCTCTTGTCTGGGCCTTCAAGTAGCCGGGCTACCAGACCCTTGCCACCAGATGAGCCAGAAAATGAAAGTAGCTGACTGCTCTGCATTTCTAGAGGATCACACACAGGGATGATGGCCTCACACCAAGCCCATGAGATCCATCACACACAGGGATGATGGCCCTCACACCAAGGCCATGAGATCCATCACACACAGGGAGGATGGCCCTCACACCAAGCCCATGAGATCCATCACACACAGGGAGAATTGCCCTCACACCAAGCCCATGAGATCCTTCACTCAGGCATGGAATCCATGGGCAGAGCTCACCCAGAGGGCCCAGAATGCCTTTATACATTTTTTTTTTCAGTCTAGGAAATCTTTCTTTGGGTTTCAGGATAGCTTTCAGTGTCTGATAAAAAATTATGAGTACCCTTTCATAAAATATTACTTTATACTTTTGAGTTTGGATATAGTAATAGTGTCACATAGCAAAATCATAAAAGGTGTTGATTTGATTTATTGTACTCTCACAAAAGGCTGTATAGAGGATTACTAAAAATATTTTTATAGGGCTAGGAAAATTTAATTTTGTGTACAGTGCCGAATTTGACTATATTTCTGGGCTGAAAGGAGGCGTCTTACAAGCAAAGAATGAACTCTTGCAATGAGCAGCTCTTGTGCCACTATCCATCATCAACAACGATTTTATTGAATGCTTGCTGTGTTCACCGCGTTAGATCGTTTTCTGTGTTCAAAGTTTTCTTTTTGCAGTTTTTTTTTTACTTCAAAAGATATAAATTGCTAAAACAAATTCTGATGTTATCACCGTAAATAAGCACATTGTAGGTAAAAGTTTATTAGAGTTTGCTTGATATATACAGACCATAAACACGCAATTAGGTGGAACTGAGGAAGGCGTGCAGCTGTGCCTCATCAGTCCGGACACAGGTATTTTCATCATCTGGAAAGTTCCTGAGACCACCTTCTAACCAGTTCCTCTTTGCTCTCGAAGAACCACTGTTTGGGTTTCTTTCCCTCGTGTCTGGCTCTCCTTACTCAGCACAGGCTTCCAAGAGCCGTTCCTTCCCCAGCGCCAGCCAGCGTTAGTTCCTGCTGATCCGCATCCAGCCAGCACGCAGCAGGAGAACTTGATTTGTCCCACGGAGCTTTTCTTGACTGACTACAGAGACAGGATCTGGAAACTGTTCTTTCACATCTTCTCCTTGTTTTAATGTGAGCCTTATTATTGGAGGGTGTTTGGTGGTTCACCCTTCCTTATTCATTCAATGTAGAGGCTGAAGCAGGAGGATTGCGATGAGTTCAAAGGTCAACCTGGGCTAAGTAATGAGCTTCCAGAGGACCTGGGTTTGGCCTGGGTTTGGTTTTTCCATCCACATCAGGTGAGTCGCTATCACCTGTATTTCCAGCTCCAGCAGATCCAACATCCTCTTCTGGCCTTTGAAGGTGCTTGAACACAGGTCACACACACACACACACATACACACACACACACACACACACAGAGATAAATGAAATAATAAAAATAAATCTTAAACAGAATTATTTCTCAAGCCATTTTTTTTTCTTGAAGTGCAGTAAACTTTGCCTTTATCCAGAAGGAGGCCCTGAGCTAGGCGTGTAGCTGTCTGATAAGCGCTTTTCCAGGAAACAGCAAGAACTGAGCCTGATTGCGTCATCTAAGTGGGCGTGGCTGTAATTCCAGCACTCAGGAACTCAGGGTTAATCTTTGCAACTTAACAGATTCTAGGTCACCCAGGCCTCTAAAAGCCCCGGCTTCAAAAACCCAAAGTAAAACCAAACAAAACAGCAACAATAAGAAGGAAGAGAGTATCCCACTCTTGGTCGAGAACTGAGTAGGCCTGCGTTTACATAAAGGTTCCCAGAACCGATGTTTCCAGCGGGCCCTCTCTTGGACAGGAATAACGACCGCTTTACCCAGGTATCTTACAAAAATACCAAGGTTTAAGGAAGGAGACGGAATGAGGAGTCACTTTGCTCCTGATAATTAGTGTTGCTGGACTGTAAAGGACAGCGGAGTGTGTGTGAGAGGCGAGAAGAGCAGGTGTGCTCGGTAGAGGCCAGGCCTGACTAATTAGAAGGCAGCCAGAGCCCGGGGCTAGACCAAGCCATTTTACCCTCCTGCTCTGGCAGAGGCGTGGGGGTCAGAAAAGAAGAGGGAAACCTGGCCCAGAGACAAGCCTCTGTAAGACCCCGCCGTCTCAGCTTACCCAGGGGTGAACCCAGGCTGTCTTTGCCTTGCTGGCTTCCACCCCTGCCTCCTGAGGGCTGCAAGCCTCGCCCCTTCTCCGCTTGCTGCTTCCCAGCAGAAATGTGAGCGCAGAGCAGAAGGGGTAGACCAGCGCAGCAGGGCTCCTGAGTCACAGGTTGAAAGCACAGCCCAAAGGAAACCAGATCTTCCCTCCATATGGTGATAAGGGGCTCAAATGCCAACATGATAAAAAAGAGATAAATAATAGCTACAAGCTGTGCGCGGCACCCAAAAATATCAGGCGGGTGCCACATGCTGTCTGGTGCAATGTTTTGGATGATCTGGGGGAGGAGGGAAAAGCATCTACTTTCCATTTATCCAATTTGTTCTTTGTGAGATTTACTCTTTTCAAGCGCCAAGCTGCTGTGAAAGGCTCCATCACTCTGGTGACATGTCAGCCTGTCTCGAGCTTGCAGCTGCTGCTCAGACGCTGCGCAGATCCACAGCCGTCTCAGATTCCAGGAGCCTTTGTTCACTGTGTCTTCTGGGGCCTCCTGGGCTGCCACCCAGTGCAGGGTGGGGCAATATTGACAGGTGAGGCCTCACTGTAGCTAGCCCTCAGGAACCCTCCTCTTTCCCCAGGGACTGGGGAGGGGAAGGAAGAGGAAGGAAGAGGAGGGGACCAATGCTGGCCACTCCTTTCTTCCTGCTAGAGAATTTTGACCTCCTAGGTACCTGTGTTTTTTAGAGTATAGTATGTACCATATATCATTGGTGGGAGATAGTTTAACAAGATGAAAACGAAACAGAAACAACCAAAACAGGAAGGCCACTTTGCCTTTATTTGGTTGTTGGAAGTAGTAGCACAACTATTAGCAGGAGTTTGGTCGGCATCCTTTTACTGTGTGCTCTTGAACCAGACGTGGGGCCTGTGACTGTAATGTGGCAAATTAGGAGACTGAGGCAGAATTGCTGAAACTTTGCGACATAGTGAGCTCAGAGGCCAACCCTGGGTTTCTCTCTCTCTCTCTTTCTCTCCTACACACACACACACACACACACACACACACACACACACACATATACACACACACACACCACGATTGAAATTATTGTCTGTATTATATCATGGACTCAAAGTCATATTAATGTTGAGACTATTAAAAATCACAATTTTCACAATGAGAAAAAGGAGATAAACGTGTATTAAAAGTGGGTTTTTGGGGGGACTGGAGAACTGGCTCAATGGGTAAGAGCTGCTCTTGCAGAGAACTCACTTTGGGCAGCCCACAACCGCTTGTAACTCAGGGGATCTGACACTGTCTTCTGTCTTTCCCAGGCCCCTGCACAAACCCAGCACACATAGACAGATTCAAGCATACGCATCTAAAATAAACCAAATAAATGTTGAGGAATAAGTAGGTTTAAACTTGATGGTCCTTGGAGGAATCACTGGCTGTGGATGTGCTGTAGATAGTGCTGAGGTGAGATTACCATACCCAAAGGTGAGGTTGCTGGCCATTGGCCAAAGAGGAGATTTGGCCATCAAAAAGAATAAAAATGGAAAATGATTGAAAAATACTAGGTTAAAAAAAAAAAAAATCTTCGAATCTACAATGGCTCTCAACGAGAAAGCCAAAGCGGCAGCCTCAGCTGGTCCCTCTTGGAGGGACCCCCTCCACTCTGAACTCTGAGCAGCCTGTGTTAGAAGGAAAGAATGGAGTCTTCGTCTGCCTGTTTTATGGAAAGCTTTATTGGCAGAAAATAGCCCTAACTGATAAAGAAAAGTTTTGCTCACCGGTGCCTTATAGCTAACAAATGAAGGAACACCAGGATTAGAAAAAAAAATCTTCATTTTACAAAATGTGATGAAACAGTTTAGGAAATAAATATCAGAGGCTGTTAAGACTGAAAAGTACAGTATCGATGAGGAATTGGACTCTGAGCAGTCAAGAGCCACCCACCCACCAACTGGGGTCAGGCGATCAGCACAAAGGTCTACTCGTTGATACTAGCATTGCTAAAAGCAGCCCCAAAAGATGTTTTGGACTTCCAATCTGAAGGGCCCTAGAAAGCATCCACGTCTCAAGTATTTGCCCTATTCCTTCTTTTTTTTTTAAATTGAAAATAGATTTTCTTCATATAATATATTCTGATTATGGTTTCTCCTCCCCTAGCTCCTCTGACCCACCCAAATCCACACCCTTTCTTTTTCTTTCTCATTAGAATACAAACTGGCATATACAAAAATAATACTATAAAATAAAAAGAAAATAAAAACAAACACACTGAAGCAGGATGAAGCAGATAAACTACCAGGAGAAAAAGAGCCAAAGAAAAAGCTGAAGAAACTCACCACCGAGTGAGAGTAAAGACCATCGTCTAAATCCTTTTAGTTGAGTTAAGCAAGCTTTATTTTCGATCAGTCAGGGCTATTTCCCTAAAGCAGGATTTGAGAAAATGGTGTAAAACACAGGAGAAGGTGGGGTTTATATATCCCCCCCAAATCTCTGCAAAACTAGTGGTTTCCCAAGTGTTGGGGGGTTTCTGGGGGAATTTTGGTTATATAGAAACTTGGCTGAACATTTCAAAATTATTTGGCAGAATATCTTATCTTACCAGGGTGGAGGTTAGGGTGTAGGGTGTGGAACAAATTCCAGAAAATGGGGTAAATTCAAGTTCTACAGAAAACAGAAATGAGCCTTGTAGCAAGAAGTTCTTAATCTTCAGATGGGGTCAAGTTGGTTCAAAACAAATACAGATACAGAGACACACACATTCATAGACACAGAAATCCCATAAAAACACAGCACTGGAAACCATAATGTACATACAAAAGACCCGTAATGGAGGGGAAAGATAGGAAGAAATAAAAAAATGATGCCCACACAAAGCATCAGGAAGCTTCTCTGATGATGGCTGAGCAAGGCACTGATCTATAGACAAAGACCCTCCAAAAATGCCACAGAGTGTTTTGTGTTGGCCATCTGCTTCTGGTAATGGGGCCTGCCCTTAAAAAGAGTTTGTGTACTTAGTGAGATTTCATTGTAGGAAACTGTTTCCTTTGTGAACAGTCACCAACTGGAGATAGCTTCTGTGTTAGGGATGGGGCTTGTGTTCACTTCTCTCAAATGGGACCCCATCTGGCTTGTACCCATGCAGATCCTGTGCACGTCACCTCAGTCTGTGTGAGTTCACACGTGTGACAGCTTTGCTGTGTTTAGAAGGCCTTGTTGCTGTGGGTGGTCTGTATGTCAAATTGCTCTGATTGGTCAATAAATAAAACACTGATTGGCCAGTGGCCAGGCAGGAAGTATAGGTGGGACTAACAGACGGGAGAATTGAGAAAACAGGAAGGCGGAGGGAGTCACTGCCAGCCGCCGCCATGACAAGCAGCATGTGAAGATCCCGGTAAGCCATGAGCCACGTGGCAAAGTATAGATTTATAGAAATGGATTAATTTAAGATATAAGAACAGTTAGCAAGAAGCCTGCCACGGCCATACAGTTTGTAAGCAATATAAGTCTCTGTGTTTACTTGGTCGGGTCTGAGTGGCTATGGGACTGGCAGGTGAGAGAGATTTGTCCTGACTGTGGGCCAGGCAGGAAAACTCTAGTTACACCTTGTTTCCTTGGTGGCCTCCACCCTCCCCGCCCCCACCAGCTCTCACAATCTCTTTGCCTCTTCTGCAGGGTTCACTGAGCTCTGAGGAGAGGGAGTTGATGGAGACCTGCCATTTAAGATTGAGTGTTTCAAGGTCTCTCACTCTCTTCACACTGTCCAGTTGTGGGTCTCTGTATTGTTCCTGTCTACTGCAGGAGGAAGCTTCTCTGATGATGGCTGAGCAAGGTACTGATCTATAGCAGAATGTGGTTAGGAGTCATTTTGTTATGTCCCTTCAGCAGAAGTGTTGTATTTGGTTTTCGCTGAGGTCCCTGACCTATCTAGTCTTAGGTTCTTGGCCACCTGAGCAGTACCGGGCACAGGTTCCATTTCACAGAGTGGGCCTTACATCCGATCGGGTAGTGGGTGGTTACTCCCACAGCTTTGTACCACAGTTGCACCATCCTATCTTCGTGCCGGTCACTGTTGTAGACTGAAAGGTTTGTAGCTGGGTTGGTGTTTACCTCTCTCCTCTGGTAGAGTGCAAATTTCCTTCTAGTACCACAAACTCTAGTCAGTAGGGGTGAAGCCTTTAAGTAGTTAGCTCTATTTCTAATCAAGCCTTTATATCGAGTTCTAGGTAACCCAGTCTGTTGAAAATATCACTGATTGACAAAAGGTTCATGTGGGACTGGAGATAGGGCTCAGCGGTTAAGAGTTTGCACAGAAGCTCCAAAAGAGCTTCTGAGTTCAACCATGAAGGTGTCTCAATACCTCCTATCACCGAGTTCCAGTGTGACCTGACACCTCTGACCTCCACAGGCACCGGAACTCTTCACATCCCCACAGAGAAACATGTACACATATACACAGTAATAAATAAATCTTTAGGAGAAAAAGACGGTCATGTGGGAGATGATCATGATGGATAAAAGAGACTTGGAGACCTGCCCTCTGCAGGAAAAGCTCCTATCTTGAATGTGCATGTATGGTCTCACAAAACAATGTGTCTAAGTTGTTGACTGGCATATTGCTTCTCCTTACTCTTGTGAAGCATGTAGGTGGCTTGGGATTCCAACTTCTCTCTCCATAGTCCCTGTTTTGTATCTGCCCTTCTTGCCTTCACTGTAATCCTAAAGGGTCAAGCCAGTGAAACCAAGCAAATATTGGGGCATTAAAAAGATAAGGAGTTTGGGCTGGAGAGATGGCTCAGCGGTTAAGAGCACTGGCTGTTCTACCAGAGGACCTGAGTTCAATTCCCAGCAACCACATGGTGGCTCACAACCACCTCTGGTAGAATCTGATACCCTCTTCTGGCATAAAGTTGTATATGCAGATAGAGGACTCATCTACATTAAATCAATCAATCAATCAATCTTTAAAAGGAAAATATTAAAAAAAAAAGACAGGAGTTCAAAACAGAGCTTGTCTGAAGTAGTCACAGATCCTGGGGGGGTTGTAAGAACCAAATGCTGTAATAAAAACCAGATAATTTTGTGACCAATAATAGTGGTTAAAGTTACATGTGCTGAGATAAAAAGTAATCAGATTTCATGCTCTAATGATGGAAGTCAGGTGCTGTTCTGGGCAGGACTGTGCTGCAGGAGTCTACAAAGAAATCTCCCTCTAACTGTGTACAGAATATTAATAGCTAATTAGAGCTCTCTCTGTCAAATATAGGTATTTCTAATGGGAACAGTGGTCCAAAATACAAACTTCATTTAATCAGGCTCTCCTACTTCAAATTCAGAACTTAAGTATGTGTGCTTATCTCCATCCAGGATCATTTCACTTATAGTCACAGTTTCAAAACCAGTCTGATTTCTTTTTGCAAATTTTATATGGATGAGGTTTTAGTCAACAGAAGCTAGAGGTGAGTCAAATCCAAGTTAGTAACAGATAAATATACTGAAACCTTTAGATGAATATTACAGTACAACAATAGTTGAAATAGTTAATAGACTATTTACCAAGATGAGCATTCGTGTATTTTATTTCCCCTCATTTTCCCTTCCTACCCCTTGGGCCCTTTGAGAATATTGTGAATCATCAGGATTCCCTCTAGAGGAAGATACAGACATGAAAAAGAGTATCCACACTTTCGGAGGGCTCCTGCCAGCTCGGTGAGGGTGACCGGCTGTGTCTTCCTCTTGTAACCACTGTCAGAGCTCTTCTGCAGTGTGACTTGTTGCTGTCCCACCCAGGGGAGGAGTCTTCTCTTGCTTCCAGGTGTTCCCAGTAGTTTGCTAACCCAGGGAATGTGGCAGAAGTTATATTCTGGTGGATGGGGTGGGCAGATGGTGAGCTGGATCAGCAGGCAAAGGCCCTTGCTACCCAGCTTGACAACAACCTGAGTTTGACCCTAGGACCCAAGTAATAGAAGGAGAGAACCTACTTACCCACCCCACCCCCAACACACACATTTGTAGCAAACAATTTCCAAAAAGGTGATGTTTTGTGACTCCCAGGCTTAGAACATAAAAATAAATACAGAGTAATTTATGGGATTTTAGACTACTCACTCTTGGTTCATGCCCTGCTGTGGACATAGTTGCCATATCATAAGGTTATAAACTAAAGGGAGAGAGCATTCATAGTCACCTGGTTGTTACACTCACAGTTCACAGTCATCAGTGAGTTATGTGGGAGAGCCGACTCACAGTCAGCCCAGTGAAGCCAGCAGAGGACTTTGACCCCAGCCGGTATCTGACTACAGCTGCCCCAAGGAATCTGGTCAAGAATTTCTCATCTAAGTGGAGTTAACACATGACCATGAGAGTTAATACCCCAACTGTTGCTTTAATACATGGTGTTTGGGATGATTTACTACAGAGAAACAGAACTATAGCACCCTTCCACCCCGTTAGAACCACTGCTTTCCACGATTTATTGAAAAAGAAAAAAAGTAAATTAATTTCAGCTAAAAAGTCTTAAGACCAAATACTCTCCCCTCACCTCTCCTCCCGTCTCTTCCCCTCTCCTCATCCATTTATACATAAGCTAGCTTGTTACTACTACTATGTCATTCATGTGTCAATACTTCCAATCTCCTAATCCCTCACCAGACAACACTGAGAAAAAAAACCGTTTGAAAACACTATCTTATATACTCTGACCCAGAATACTGTACTTTTAGGTATGTTTTCCTTAGAGATCAGTGGCTAATTAGAGATTTAGTTATAAGGATGTTCACTTTAATGTTACATTTAGTAGGAGGAAACTGGAAATAACCTAAATGAATATCAATGTGAGAATTAAATGATGGAGTTCCCATGTTTTGAAATACTTTGCAAAATCTGTTCATACTATTATGACAAGATGTTCCAAATATAATGTTCCATTAAAAAGTCAAACTGTAGGGCCTGTAGAGATGGCTCAGCGAAGGAGCTTGCTGAGAAAGCATAATGGCCAGAGATGGATTCCCAGCACCTACATAAAAATCTAGGTTTGGCAGCGTGTGCCTGTAACCCCAGCACTGGGTGTAAGGGAGTCAGAGACAGGCAGATTCTGGGGGCCACTGGGAAACAAAGATTGATAAAATACTCCGTAGCCTGGAAGCCCTTGTTTTCTTTAAATGTTTTAAAGAGGTAATGTGCTATCTTTTGGTGAATCCATATCTCATCCAGAAGGCTCTTTCAGGGGATTCTGTCTTCCTCACTATACCCTAATAACCTCTTCCTGGTATCATGACTTCTAGCATTTACAGCATAGAACTTCATCACTGTAGAAATCATGTTTTCAGAGGTCCCCGGGTAAACATCTTTGTGGTCGACATCCTCAGCATACACAAACTCCCCGCTTACTGTACTTTCTCTACAAATGTCAAGTGCTTTGCTTGTCCATGGGCTAATTTAGAATTCATGCATTGTGGATTAATCAACTTTGATTAAACACTTACTCTTATACAGTCCCCAAACCAAGAACAGATTTAACATTTTTACCAATTTAAAGAGTCAAACAAATATTCCTAACATTCTGTAACTCACAATAGTTACCTGAAACTCACATTGCAGTAGACACACACACAGTTTTGTTAAATGGTGGATCCAGTGGGTCCTTTACATATCGTCAATGGCTGCTTTCATGCTAGTATGCCAGCCTTGTAACAATGGTTATATAGTCCACAAAGACAAAAAATATAACTGTTTACTGGTTGGTTCATAATAGGAAAAAAATGACCAGCTCTTAAATTCCATATTAAGCATAGAGAAGAAAGTATAAAAGAAAGATTCTTTTTAAACACTAGTCATGGATGCATGTTTAGTTCAGGATGGGGCCAACTGCAACCGTGTCCTCAAGTTCTCACTCAGAGTCACCAGCAAGGTGGGCACCATCCACATCCCTGCCCTGATGACTTCTGTCTTGGTTATCATACACTTTGGTCAACCAGATAATAGAAGATGTAAAGCAAGTGAAGCCTCATGTGCCCTTGAGAGGTTTGGTATGATTCCTGAGCTCTGTGATCTACCAGGAGGTGGCAGCCAGCCACTCTGGTGACCATTGGCCCTAACATGCCCTCTGGTGACCATTGGCCCTAGCATGCCCTTCTGGTGACCATTGCCCCTAACATGCCCTCTGGTGACCATTGACCCTAGCATGACAGGCGTTAGAGCAGACTGAGCAGTAAGCAGTCAACTGGACCACGGCAAGGCCTCAAAGTGAGAATGGTTGCATGCTATTAGAGTCATCATTTGAATTGGATTTGTTTGTTATGATCAATCACCCAATATTTATGTGATATTTATGTAGTTCTGCTCTGCCTAAACTACAGAAACTGGAAATCTCAGTAGGCCTAAAAGATGTGACATGAATTACCCCAGGTAACCTATAAGTCTGATATATTAATACTGCTTTATGAGCATACCTTAAGTTTGAGAAAAGCCAGTCTTTTTCACAGAGATATTTGAAGTCACTTCCACAGTAAAACTATTACTCAATATTATGAAAACAACTTGTTTGTTTTCATGTGTCTCCACACCTCCACTCTTGTCCAATGCATGACGTGGCACTTAATTATCTGTATGTGATTACTACGTCTCGAAGGACAAATTCATTTCTGTCTACAAATGAAAATATTTTATTGATGAAAAACTTGATTATAGTATTTTAAGCATATATCAAATTGGTGCTTTTGCATCAGTATTTTAAATCTGATTGATATTCGTGAAGGTGTATAATATCTTCCAATGAAGAAAGTGTCTTTGCTGTTATTATCTTCTGCATTTCTGGGGATCAAACCCACAGATTTGCACATGCTAAATGACTGTTCTCCATCTGAGTTATATCTGAGCCCTTGTATTTTAAGACAGTCTTGTTTGGCAGTCTAGACAGGTCTTGAACTTGACATTCTGCAGCCTCAGAATCTTGCACACTGCAATCATAGGCACGTGCTACCAGACCTGATGAAAGGAAGGGTTCCTAACTTTCTTATCTCTTTTTTCTAAGATTTAATTTCTTTGATAGTGTGTATGTGTGAGTGTGTGTTGGAGTGTGTATGCACGTGAGTGCAGTGCCCATGGAGTCCAGAAGAGGGCGTTGGATTCCCTGGCACTGGAGGTGATTGTGAGCTGCCTGACAGGGATACTGGGAAAGGTACTCAGTCCTCACCAAGAGTGCTTTGTGCTCTTAATTGCTGAGCCATCTCTCCAGCCCCAGCTTGTTGATCCTCTTGACATTTAGGCTAGCTGATTATTTGCTGTAGGGAGATGTCCCACGCATATTGTGACGTTTAGCAACATCCCTGTACACTAGGTGCCCGCAGCTTCTCCCCAGACTGCACAGCTCTCTGGCTTTACAGTCGAGAACATTGAAAATATCTTTAGACATTTGCAAATGTCTTCTGGGAGCAAAAAGGCTTAATGAGGGAATTCTAATGCAGTTGTTTTCATACCTGGTTACCACTGCAATTAATAATTTAGTAATCTTTGTTTTTATAAATTTGATTTTGAATAATTCTAAAGTTTCTGAAAAATTACAATGCTTGGAACTCAGCATTCTCATATGCCATGTGGTGATTCTTGCTGCATAAGTGTATTCCTTATATAGAGACAAATACCTTTTTTATTGAATTATTTAGAGCCAAGATGAGTACAGAACTTCCATTATTCCTTAGTATTCAGGATATACTTCCTGAGAATGATGGCCTTCTCTGTATATCCTGTTATGACTAATTAGAAAATGTGACATTAGCCAGTGTTAGCACCCAATCCACAGTCCAGATTCAGTGTTCTCTCTGACTAACGTTTTCACTACTTTTCTGGAGCCCAAAGAAAGGATACACACTTTACTTTGTTGACAGTTCCTCAGCTTTTCATTAGGTTTTTTTTTTAATAGCCTCAGTTTTTTCCAAGTGTGTAGACTAATTATTTCGTAGAATGGTTCTAAGTTTAGATTTTCTGTTATTACTTCATGGTTCAGTCAGGCCTGGAGACTTCCTAAGGAACAGCAGTGAGTGACGTAACTTACCAACAATTTCCGCATCATTTGGTGAAACGCAAGTCCCTTATTGGTAATACGGATGCTGATTATTTGGTTGGGCTGGTGTGTTAATTTCTTGTTCCTGCTGTAACATTGACACAAATCAAGGGGCTTTGAAGAACAGATTTTATTTTCTCTCTCACAGTCTGAAGGTCAAAAGTCCAAAATCAAGGTACCGCTGGGACATCATGCCCTCTGCTGGGTACAGGAGAGAACCCAGCCCAGTGACAGCTGGCTGCCGGCCTTCCTCCTGCCTGCCCCCCTCCACTCTGTCATCAGACAAGTGTCCTCTTCTTCCCGTGTCCCCATCTCTCTTTTCTGTATCTTAGGAGTTAGAGTCCACCAGCATAATTGAGGGAGGTCTCATCACAATATCTGGAGCTTAAATGCATTTTAATTGTGACGATCATATTCCTGGATATGGCCACGTTCTTTAGGTCCTGAGGGTGAAGGCATATGTGATTTGGGGCCACCACTTCAGACAAACAAGATTTTTTTTCCACACTAAAATTACTGTTTTCCCTTTGTTAAGAAGCAATCTGTGGGCCAGGTGTGGTGGCACACACCTTTAATCCCAGGCAGAGACAGGAGGATCTCTGTGACTTTAAGGCCAGCCCAGTCTACAACATGAGTTCAGGTCAGCAAAAGCCACACAGTAAGATCTTGTCTCAAAACCCAAAAACAAACAGACAAACAAAAAGCAGTTTGTAGGTCATACTTTGCCTCGATGTAAAAACACTGCTCCTTGTCAAACACTACCTACTATTATTTTTCTAAACAAACAGTGTCAAACTGCCCTCTACATTTTTATTTTTATTTATTTAAATAAATAAATAACAGACAGGGTTTCTCTGTGCAACAGTCCTAGCTGTCCTGGAACTAGATTTGTAGACCAGGCTGGCTTTGAACTCATAGAGATCCGTCTACTTTGCCTCCCAAGTGCTGGGATTAAAGGCATGCGCCACCACCACCTGGCTGCCCTCTACATTTTTATCTCTCTACCTATAGATTAGTGCAGCTCTCAGACCAGTGGATGGTGGTATGCCAGAGGAGTGCTCACCCCCAGTGCATGGTGGTATGCCAGAGGAGTGCTCACCCCCAGTGGATGGTGGTATGCCAGAGGAGTGCTCACCCCCAGTGGATGGTGGTATGCCAGAGGAGTGCTCACCCCCAGTGGATGGTGGTATGCCAGAGGAGTGCTCACCCCCAGTGGATGGTGGTATGCCAGAGGAGTGCTCACCCCCAGTGGAGTGTCTGTGTCATATCCCTCCCCCAAGACTGAGGAACTATCGTAGAAGGGGACAGGAACTAGGAAGGTTGTAGAGCCAGAGGCCAGAAGGACTGAAGGATAATAGTGTCTTCTGACACAAAGGGGCCATCACACTCATGAGCTCCCAGCTGTTACTCTCGCCTGTCACAAGATCTGCCCAAGATCCAGACAATCCACATTCTCCATGGAGGAGGGTGGAGCACATGAGTCTCCACCCCCAACTGAGGAGCTGTGGACAGTGGATGGCTTCTGGAGAAGACAGTCAGTTTTCTCTAAGAGTCCGGCCTGTGGAGGGCCAACCATGCTCCAGCGGCTGGTCCACACTGTGGGCAGCAGGAGTTGGATTTGGTGGGTCATAAAACAATTAAATAAATAAGAGGTCCTGAAGTTGGAGTGAGGGGGTGGATTTTGGAGGAGCTAGCATGAAGACTGGAGGGAGTGACTACCATCAGAATGCAATGTTTGCATGTATGAAAGTCTCAAAAACCTAACAATATACTATATTTAAATCAAACAACAAATCCAAAACAAAATCTAAGTATCTAAAAAGATTTGAGAGAGAGAGAGAGAGAGAGAGAGAGAGAGAGAGAGAGAGAGAGAGAGAGATTGAGAAAGAAAGAAATTGAGTCCCATTCTCAGAGATTGCAGTTCCTAAGTCTGGAGTAGGGCCTAGAAGGTGTGTGTGTGTGTGTATGTGTGTGTATGTGTGTGTGTGTGTGTGTGTGTGTGTGTGTGTGTGTGTGTAAAACTATAGGTAGATCTGTTATGTGAGAGTGTGTGAGAACTACTTGCTCTATTACATTTAACCATGTTTTAGTATACATTAATTTTTCTAAAGCACATTTTACATCTAATGGACAAATGATTATCTCAGATATTAAATTCTGGACACCCAAAGACTAACAAAATAGAACCAACAATATTTGACATAACTTAGTAAACACGAGATACCAAAGATGGATATGTGAGATAGAAAATAAGTCCTCTAGTGCATACTGATGACAAAATCAAATCAATTAGATTCAAGTATAGGTATAATTATAATCTCAGTTAAAAGAGAAAGTAGAGCTTTTGCTTTTAAATTGCGTTCTTCTGACTATAATCTCCACCATGTCTCACATGTTGAAAAATGCATCACTTTGTAGGAAGGGATGTAAGGAACACACAGGTTTTCACAACGGAATAGAAGAATGATCTATTGCAATATCTGATGCTTGACTGTCTTCAATAATAGATAGTTCAAAGAAGGAACAAAATTACTTCAGGGAAGCCACTGTACTATTGACTAACTGTATCACATTTGGTACTGAGCAAGAAAATGCATTTTTCCCATATGAAATTTGAGTTAATTTCTTTTTTTAAAGAGCTTTGCAGGCCCATGAGATGGCTTGGTGGTAAAGAGGCTCACTGCCAAGCCTGATGACCTGAGTTTGGTCCCCAGAACCCATACGGTAGAAGGAGAGAACCAAGTCCTGCAGGTGGTCGGTCCCTTGACCTCCACATGCATGATGCGCCCCCTTCGCGCACACAAACACACAAAATAAATAACGAAAAGCAATTGGAAGAGCTCTCCAAGGATATCTGGATGAGTAGTGTTTTTGTTTTATCTACAGATGACCTCTCTCTCTCTCTCTCCCTCTCTCTCTCTCTCTCTCTCTCTCTCTCTCTCTCTCTCTCTCTCTCTCTCTCTCTCTCTGTCAAATGCTATGACATGTGTTTAGAGGTCAAAGGAACACCTTTGGGAGTTGGTTCTTGTTATGGCTGAAGAACTCCATTTTATGCTAGGCATTCATCTTGGTACCCACCAGCCAGTTGGTCTCTGACTCCAGTCCTTGGAAGATAGGTTCCCAGTGACCCCGACTCAGTGAGCCCCGCCCCAGACTTGTACCGCCATGACTATCTACTTGTTATAATATGACTAGCTGCTATTTTTGCTTCTGTAGCTTGCTTGTGCAAATACCCTAAGGTTGTTTTGAGTTGCCTTAACCACTTAACTTGGCAGAACAGAACAGTTTTTGCTTGCTTGCATAGATATTGAAGGTGTTCACGTGGTTTGCCCCTTTCAAAGTCCCTCTCCATACTCCTCTTGCATGGACGGCAACCTCACATTTGGCTCAGCGACTGTTCGCCCTGCCATCTGGACAGCCTTCAGCTTCACTCTTGAACTAAGGCTGACTGGAGCTGACAGTTAAGCATCTGGAGTTGTAGCAGAAGGCAGAGGGAGCCCCGCAAGCCACACACTGGATCCAGACTCTTCTCCTTGGGAGAATGAACGAATGTGCTTTTGTGACGCCAACAGTCTTGTTGAGCAACGGTATCATGGCTTGATACTATATTTCAGAATCCAGAGTAAGTTATAGGCAATGAGAGTTTAAGGAAGTGGGGATGTTCCATCCTCCCAGAGTTGGGGCCACAGTGTTTGGGAACAATAACCAGACCTGCACACTGGTGGATGGATGAATAATTTAACTCAAAGCCAGCAGGGCTGTGTCTTGGCCTCAGGGATAGGTCCATGCGGGTTGCCTTGGAGGAAATCAGACTTTTGCTTGTGGTTGCATAGAGAGTTGCTCTTGTTCTCGCTCCAACCAACATGGGGCTGCCTCAACCATTTTCCTACCATAGGGGGAGATGTGTTCAAGAAAGCTTGATCCGTATATGAAGGCTGAGTCAAGAGAAATGGACTTCATGAATCTCTAGAATGGTTCACTTAAGGGTGGTCTGTAGCACGAATCTTAAAAGGTCTTATTAATAAAAACAAACCTGGAGCCAGGTATTGGGTTAAAGCTGGAAGATCAGAGAAGCAGAACAAGCCACAGCTTCCTCACCTCGACAGTTCCTCAGCTGATCCTGTTTCCTCAGACTGGAACCCTCTGAGTCCTCATCCAAATGGATTTCAGCTGAACTGCTGATAAAAACCTAAAAGCTTAAAAAAACCTCTAGTTCCTGGTCCTCATGCCTTATATACCTTCCTGCTTCCTGCCATCACTTCCTGGGATTAAAGGCATGTGTCTTTCCCAAGCAAGACATGAGATCTCAAGTCCTGGGATTAAAGGTGTGTGCCACCATGCCTGGTTTCTATGTCTAATCTAGTGGCTGTTCTGTTCTCTGACCCCAGATAAGTTTATTGGGGTGCACAATATATCAACCACAGTGGTCCAACCTCTTAACTTGCCTATGACTTATCCCAGTAAATTATTTTAGTTTAGCCAAGTATTTTTTTTACTAGATATTACATTACCTTTATTTCTAAACAATGATGTTAAAAATTCAATGTTAGAAAGTTGTGAATGTCTTGAAAGAGGCACACACTAGTGAATGTAGAATGTTCTTATATACACTAAAGCAATGTAGAAAACTGACCAGAATTTCCCAAAACCAGGAGGAAATGAGGTTGTCCAACTCCCATAAACACACATCATTCTGTTTGTACATACCCTGCTGGTTCTCCTCCATCCCACCGTGTGCCTTGATTTTTACAGAGGTTGTGTCCTAGATTGCAAATAATTTTGTACACCAAGTTTTCACTTAAATATATATTCAAGTTGTTTTCTACATTGAAAAATAATATTTATAAGGGTTATTAGAGCAATAGTAAAAAATATTCTAGCAATTGGCTGTACTGTTGTATGAGTGAAAACTTCCAAGATTTGGACATTTAGAAGTCTCCACTTCTTAATTTCTTACATGCAGTGCCATACATATACAATTAAATGTGCATTGCAAAAATCAGACACAAAAGTAAATTCCAGTGGACTCTTCGGTTGAGGCGTCTTTGGTATCTGGACAACAGAGCAATGAAATGTGCAGCAGTGATTATGCTCTGCCAGCTGCAGGCCAGTGCTGTGGATGCCTATGTCCACAACGGTTCACATACACAAGCCCCATGTACACAACCCTCCACATACACAACCCCCACGTACACAACCCTTCACATACACAACCCCCATGTACACAACCGTTCACATACACAACCCCCATGTACACAACCCTCCACATACACAACCACCATGTACACAACCGTTCACATACACAACCCCCATGTACACAACCCTCCACATACACAACCCCCAAGTACACAACCCTTCACATACACAACCCCCATGTACACAACCCTCCACATACACAACCCCCATGTACACAACCGTTCACATATACAACCCCCATGTACGTAACCCTCCACATACACAACCACCATGTACACAACCGTTCACATACACAACCCCCATGTACATAACCCTCCACATACACACACACCCATACACAAACCTTCACATACACAACCCTACACATGTACAACCCCCATATACACAACCCTTCACATACACAAACCCCCCACATAAAACTCCCCATGTACACAACTGTTCACATACACAACCCCCACATACACAAACCTTCACATACACAACCCCCCACATATATAAACCTTCACGCACACAACACTCAACATATACAAACTGTCATGTACACAACACTTCACATACACAACCCTCCATGCACACAACCCTCCACGCACACAACTTCCAACACATCTGGCGTTATTTATTGTGACAGGTTAAAGATTGCACTCTAGGGCTGGGAAGATGGGTCTCCGGGTAAATGGTTGCTGTGAACGTGTGAAGACCTGAGTCTGGACCCTGGCACTCCTGTAAGGATCCAGTGTTGCAGTCTGTGCCTGCTGTCTCAGTTCTGGTGAAGCGGAGGCAGGGGCATCCCTGGGGCTTGCTGGCCAGCCAGTCTAGCTGAATTCATGAGCTTGAGGTCAGTGAAAGACTCTGTCTCAAACAATACGTTAGAGAACCACTGATAAAGACACCTGACACTGATCTCTGACCTCCACACAGATGTGCACTCCACTCTCCCCCTACATCTATACACATACACCCAGATTCACCATGATTACAGACATCTGACATTTCTTCCAGAATAGATCTTTTTTATTTGGTATAATTGGTTAAAACCGAAATGATGGTTGCTTTTTAGATGGGAGCTGGCGGAGAAGGTATTTGCAAATCTGTGGGTGGTCACGGGTCAGGAGCAGATGCCACCGGGACAAGTAATGACGCTGTGCACAGATGATCTTTGTGGGTTGGGGTCCTTTGGGAGTGTGCACTGTTTCTGCAAATGTTGGCTGCTGGATACTGAGGAGGTTCTGCTAAAGGGGTCCAACATTGTACTGTGTCCTGAGAGTGTGTTTATTGCTACACATGGGTCAGATGGTTTTGCTGGCCTGGCCTCCTCACTGGCCTGTAACAGTTCTCTGTGTTAGGTCCAGCATCCCTCAGTAACTTCAAAACTTGAGTACTTGTCTGTTTCTCTGGCTAACTTGATATTCATGTGTGTGTGTGTGTGTGTGTGTGTGTGTGTGTTTTAAATAATTAAAGAGTTAATATGATTATTCAAGAGTACTGCCCAAGTGCTTCTCCGAATCTATTTATCTTTCTCAATCTCATTTAGGGCACAGAAGACTGATGGACCTTGTTTGGACGCTCAACTTCCTTGCCCTGCCAATCTCCATCTGGATGTCCAGGACAGCAGCTGCAGAGCATGATGGTTGCTTCTCAGGCCAGGTCCCTAACATGACAACTATATTAGCAAAAGCATTTAACATGTACCCACAGGACCATTAGAAGCAGAGCTGGATTATTTGTTTAGTGGATTTAAGAGGAAATTGTTCCTTGGCAGGATGGAGGTTGGCTTGGGACAAAGTACTTTGAGCAGAGATAAAAATGGACCTGGATCTCCCAGAGGAAGGAAGGATGCTGAGATGGTGAAGCTGGTCACAGAAACTCACAAGGAGAGGCAGTGTCAGCTCCCCAGAGACCACAAGCCTATAGGTTGGCCCGGGAGCAAGAGGACATGGAGTATTTACTCCAAGCAAGTGAAATCAAGGACTGGTATCAAATAAGAGTAGCCAATTAGATGGGCTGAATACAATCCTTACGTGTAAACCTCACAAAATCACTGCATAAATGAGCAACTAGTGCCCTAAGGTTGACTGAAATAACTAACTAGTCAACATATATCTGTGGTCAAATTCCATCCAAAGAGCATAAAGAAGTGCTTACTAAAATTTTTTTGCTAGTTTTTAATGTTTCAATTTCAGACTCAGGATGTTAGCATTAATTCAGATACTGCTGTGGAATCTTTTTCTATAGCAACTAACAATAACAACAACAACAAACCCCACTATCATTTCAAGAACTCTTATCTTCTGTGATGCACATTAGATATTATGCCAAAGCTTGTTATAGGATTTCATTTTGATACTTGATCTCAAATATGTAACAGACACAAGACTATATGCTTTTCCAACAAATGCCAAACCTTCAAAGCAGCATCCACAAGTGTCTTGTTCATGGCTTGGCTCCTCAGATCTGCTCAGGTTCCCAGAATGGAAGCCACTTGCAGGCAAAGCCACCCCTGGAGAGCTGAACAGCTTTTTTTTTAGTGTAGTTAGCCTGTTTTGGCTCAATAGCTAGAAAGTGCTAATGGATTTATTGTATTCATATAGCTGCAGCATCTGGAAAGGAGAGATAATAAATATATTTTATGAAAGAACTTAAAGGAATCTGTGGTGAAAAGTGGGGCCTAGCACACAAACGAGAAGTAGAGATATCGCAGCTTGTTTCACCTTTTCAGAATTCCCCAACTGAGGCACATTAGTTAAGATTTTCATAAGGGGTTTCCTTTGCACTTTCCAATTGCTCTTTGAAGGTCATCAGTAATGGGTGATGGGGCACTTCTGCTTTGGGAAGCATCTCTGGTACCTCACAGCGATTAAACTCGCTGCCTCTCGGTGCTGCTTTGATCATAGCTCTGGGCACGTCAAGTTTGGAAGGTCGCTTACGGCTTTTGGCAGCAAAGTGAGGTCTGGGCACAGCAAGGCCTAATGAGGGAAGCTCTGCAGAAGGACTCAGGTGTGAGAACAGCCTGGGCAGATTGAGAGAGGGCGGCCCAGGGACCTGGTGCCATGGATGCTCGCCAACGAGGCTACCAATCCACAGAGCTGCGGGTGATGCACCAGGAACCCCACTGGTATGGCCTCCTTCCCACTTGTGAGTGAGCTGTGCCCTCTCCATTCACTTTAGGTTTCCAACCCCACTGCTTGCTTGATAAGCATTTAGTGAAGAGAAGTAGTGATCATCTAGTATAGCCTGGCACACAGAAAAAACATCTGCATCACACAGCATCCAGGGAGTTAGAGTCTAAGGTCTTCTTTCTGAATAAAATGTTAAAGTGGATGCCTAACCTGCTGTAAAATGGTCAGACTTGCACTAATTTATGCTATACTGATGTTATACAGATTAATACATAATTTTAAAATGTTGACTTAACATAAATTTATTTCAACTGTGAACAAAATAAAAGGCTCTTAAAATAACACACACACACACACACACACACACACACACACACACACACCACTATTGCCCATGTATGGGTAATCTCAGAGAATTTCTTTTTTCTCTGCTAAAAGTTCAAAATCCTAAACAACAGAATTTTCAACCCCACTGTGGAAACCTCGATACTGATTGCAGAAACAATGCTCAGATGGAGACTTCAGAATTCCTTGTAGATTCTGCTTCAGAAGGGGGAAGTGCTCTGCCTATTGTAAGCACACAGGTGTGTATTCTATGACTACATCTACTGTAATACCATCTGGTTCACCACAGAAAAGCTAGGAAATGTCTGAGATCTAGGGGTTTTCCATCAACCTTCATTAGGGAATCTTTCCTTGGCTCTGAGAACTAAGCTTAATGAGTCAGTCACCTAGCATGTAATATCTCACTCATTGGATGATAATTCTGAGTAATTTCTGCATTTCTAAATGTCAGGTTTAATGGATGCTCAAATGCTGTGGGTTAGCACCTGCGTTTCTGAGATCACACGGAAAAACTGAAAAAATGTGGTGAGTGAACAGGAAAATAAACCTTGAGAATACACACAGAGAGAAAGAGAAAGAGAGAGAGAGAGAGAGAGAGAGAGAGAGAGAGAGAGAGAGAGAGAGAGAGAGAGAACAAAGAACAGTTAGACACTTAATACATTGGGGCCATCTCAATTTTACTCATATCATAGTTAATCTAATCCTGGATAAGAGTATAAAACGCATATTCAAGAAAGGTCAAAGAACTAATGGCTTATAAAGAAGTCGTCCACATTTAAATACTGTCTGAGGTGTTAAAAAGTGTGAATTCTTTGTGGTGTCTCACAACTGATGAACAATTAAAAATTGGTGATTCAGAGTGTAGGATGATTCTGTAAGAATGATGTTTAGAAAGGATTGTTCTAGGATTGTAGCAGCCAGAGGGGTCAAAGGGCACCACAAGAAAACTCACAGAATCAACTAACCTGGGCTCCTAGGGGCTCACAGAGACTGAACCATCAACCAGGGAGCCTGCATGGGACTAACCTAGGCCCTCCACATATATGCTACAGTTGTGTAAACTGCTCCACTTGTTGTGGAATATTAGTTGAAGATGTGTTGCATTTGTTTATGCTATGGAACATTTGTTTGATGACGCAAAGATGTGTTGCCTTCTTTTATGTTGCATTTGTTTAACTCTGTGAAGCTGTGTTACTTTGCCTGTCTAAAACATCTGATTGGTCTAATAGAGCTGAACAGTCAATAGCTAGGCAGGAGAAAGGATAGGCGGGCCTGGCAGGCAGAGAGAATAAATAGGAGGAGAACTCTGGGAAGAGAAGATCGAGGAGCAAGAAAAAAGAGTAGAGGAGGACACCAGGGGCCTGCCACCCAGCCACCCAGACACCCAGCCACCCAGACACCCAGCCACACAGCAAGCCACGGAGTAAGAAGTGAAGGAGGGTATATAGAAAGGTAAGAGCCCAGAGGCAAAAGGTAGATGGAATAATTTAAGTTAAGAAAAGCTGGCTAGAAATAAGCCAAGCTAAGGCTGGGCATTCATAAGAAAGAATACAACTCCGTGTGATTTATTTGGGAGCTCGGTGGCAGGCCCCCAAAGACCAAAGAATAAAGAGTAAAAACAACCAACAACATTCTCTCATGGTGCTTCTAACAGTGGGAGCAGGGGCTGTCTCTGACTCTGTTGCCGGCTTTTGGAATCCTTTCCTCCTACTCGGTTGCCTCGTCCATCCTTAGCAGGAAAGAAGGTGCCTAGTCTCACTGCCACTTTATACACTGTGGCTGGTTGATATCCATGGGAGGCCTGCCGCTTTCTGAAGAGAAAGGAGGAGTGGATGGAGGGAGGTGGAGGTGGAGGGAGGGATTAGGAGGAGAGGAGGGAGGGGAAACCGCAGCAGTTGGGATGTAAATAAAATGATAAAAATTAAAAAAGAGAAACTGATGTTTCTTTCCTAAAGTCACAAAGTGTTTATGTAAGAAGGCCAAAGACATTCTCTATAATAAAATATAAAGACTGGAGAAAATGAGTATTAATTAAAAAAAATAAGAAAGAAAAGAAGGATAAAAGAAACTGCTTAACAAAAACCTTGGGGCCCCAGAAGTGTTTGTACTTTAGGTTTTTGGGAACTTGAAGTCGTGCTGAAGTAGGTAAGCCACATCACAGGTAAGACACCAGCAGTGGGGGAGCACAGCTGCCTTAAGAAACCTTTGCACGTTGTGGTAGTGAAATGTGTGCGCGCTCACAGCGATGGTAACACGGGGAGATCAGAAACAGCCCTAAGCCAGTTCACATCAGGACAAATGTTGTTGCCAAGTGACATTCAGGGATGTCAGGCTTTGGCCAGGTGGGTTATGGGAAGTTTCCCATTTCTCAAATCTTTTTGGGCTTCAGAATCGGTGGGGAAAGGACCACTGTTTTATGCGGTAGCTGTGATGGTGATTCCTGTGTGATGTGGGCACGAAGTTGGGAAATTAGGACAAACTTTCACACAGTGATGATAAGAAAGCGAAACTGGGAATAGCGTTTTCTTACTTATTATGTGGGGCTGAGCACAATGTCTAGCAATAGACATTGTTAGAAGTAAAACTTCAGACGGATTAAATTAACAGGGTTTACTTGAACAAGTAATGAAACCTGGCTCAGGCAGTACTTAGAACCAGGAGAGTCAGAGAGCCGTGCCCGCCAGCATAAGCAAGGAGGCCCTCCTGGCTGGTTTTATGTCAACTTGACACAAGCTATAGTCATCTGAGAGGAGGGACCTCCACTGAGAGAACGCCTCCCTCCATAAATTTGGGCTGTAGGCGAGCTTGTAAGGCATTTTCTTCTTTAGTGATTGATGGGGGAGGGCCCAGCCCACTGTGGGTGGTTCCATCCCTGGGCTGATCATCCCGGCTTCTATAAGGAAGCAGGCTGAGCAAGCCATGAGGAGCAACCCAGTAAGCAGCACCTCTCCATGGCCTCTGCATCAGCTCCTGCCTCCAGGTTCCTGCCCTGTTTTGAGTTCTTGCCTTGACTTTCTTCTATGATGAACCGTGATGTGGACAGGCAAGCCAGATAACCCTTTTGCCCCTGGAGGTGGATTTGCTCATGGTGTTTCGTCACAGCCATGGTGACCCTGACAAGACAGAGGCTGACAAGCCATACGCAAGCAAAGTAAGAGACATCACCCAGTTGACTACAGCTGGGGTTCTCCCTTTTGGGGGTACGATGAGGTGAACTGACTGCCTGTGGTTGGCTGAAAGGCAGCTGTTTGTCACACTGTTTTTGTAGTTTGTTACATAGGAGCTCAAAGTGCCGGCACAGCCTCAGGGGTAACCTTTGGCTTCTTTCGCGGTATGTTATGTGAGGATAGGCAGAGATGACAGGCAAAGAACAAGCGTCTGGCATCAATCAACAGTTCCTGAACTCAAACCCTGGCTTCCTGCTTATCTCAGACCCAGTGTACCCAGCTCTGAAACTGGGGGAGAGTTATACGGTTGTTGGGAGACACAAATTAAAAAACCTGTATCTGGGCAGAATGGCTCGTACCTGTTATCTCAGCACTCAGGAAGATGAGGCAGGAGGATTGCTACAAGTTTGAGGCTAGCTTATATTACATAGTAAATTCCAGGCTAGCCTTGGCTACAGAGTGAGATCTCATCTTGAAAAAAATAAACAAAAACAAAACTAAAATGTGTATGCTAACAATAAGTAATGATAATTATTATTATTATTATTTATGTAAAACACTTAGTGTAGATGGCCTGGTGGTTCCCACTTGTGATTCCAGACAGTCAGGAGGCTGAGGTAAGCAAACAAATCACAAGTTCAAGGTCGTCCTGGACAATTTCATGAGACTATCTGAAAAGTGAAAATTAAATTTAAAAAAGAGAGCTGGGGATGAAGTTCATAAATGTAGATCACTTGCCTAGAACATGCCAAGCCTGGGTTCAGTCTTCATCTACATACATACGTGCATGTGTGTGTGCCTGCACACACACACCACATAAAACCACAAACAAAACACTTAGCATAGTGCTTAAAAGAAAAGAAAAGAAATAAAAAAGAAGGAAGAAGGGAAGGAAGAGAGAGAAGGATAAAACTCTAACTACCATGGTAAAGGTAGGAACACCTCACTCATGTAGTATGATTGGTTGACATCATTGATGCCAACATGTTGAGTGATATTGAACACTGCTTTCCAGCTGCAAACAGGCCTCTGTGACAAGGTCACTTGGGAGAGTTTGGCCCTGGGTCCCGGAAGGCTCCTGTGTTAGCAGCTTGGCTTTCAGCTGGGCGCTCTTGGCCGGTGGTGGCACCTTTAAGAACTGTGGCTTAGTGGAGGCTGTTAGGTAGGGGGCACTTAGTGCACCCCTTCAGGGAACTGTGGGTCCCAGCACTTTCTTTTCACTGCTCGGCCACAAGATGAGCAGTTTCGTTTTGCCCTGTACTTCCTACTGTGACATACTGCTCTAATACAGGCTTAAAAGCAATGGGCCTGTCAATGACGGCCTGAAACCACCCAATTCGTGAGCCAAGCAACCCATTTCCCTTTATAATTTGATTATCTTCTTTGTTTGAGTGTTTTTGTCTATTTGTTTTGTTGGGTTTTGAGATAAGGTTTTTCTGTGTAACCCTGGCTGGACTTAAACATGGTAATATTCCTCGCCTCTCCTCCCTGCCCCCTCCCTCCAACTGCCTCAGTCTCCCAAATGCTCACACTACAGGTGTGAGCTACCATACCACCTGAGCATTTGGTATTGTGCTGGGAAGTTGACTAGCACACCCCTCGCAGGGAGAAGCACGTTTCAAAGGCGTCGTTTGAACAGCTATCTTGCTTCGGTGGCACCTTTTCTGTTAACAACCGACTGGGTTTTCTCCTCTGGCCCACTGCTCTCCACATTCTACTTTGTTTTGTGTGGTTTTGAATTTGAAATCAGCCCATGTATAATACTAGGCTCAAGAATTCTCTCGTACCTTGGTTCAGAAAACTCTTCTCTTCTGTGGTTTTCTGAATTAGTCTTATTTCTTGGTTGTCACATCTCATAAGTTACTCTTCTCTGTGCTGAGTTTAGAGCTTTGGTTTTGCTCTTTCCCATCTAGTGGCAGACCAAGAGAGCCAGCCCTTCCCTTGTGAGAGTTTACCGCAAAAGCAATTTAAAAATTATTGAAATATTAATATTCAAAGGTAGGTAGCATAGAAATGTGTGTTTGTGTGTGTGTGTGTGTGTGTGTGTGTGTGTGTGTGTGTGTGTGTGTGTGAAGTCAAGGAGAAAAGAAAATTCTCAGAGTCTCATCATGTCCTTTTTTACTTTCTAGAGATAACTGCTATTATATGTCATTCCAAATGACCTTCTAGATGTCATATTCTGTGTGATATAGGGAAAATTTTCCATTTAGTGAAAGTCAGATGATTTCATACGTACACTCTGAAGCTTGCCCCCCTCCATTTAATGCTATATCATAGACATCTCAGAATGTTACAGGTTCGGCATTCTCTTTCTTCTTCAGTGAGTTGGGTTATCATTTTTTGGTGTGTATGTGGTGGATGGTGCTCATATGTGGTTTTATGGGTGTGTGGTGTATGTGTGCCATATGGAGGCCAGAGGTAAGTGTTGAGTGTCTGTTTGTTGTTATTTTTAAGACGTTCTTTATCTACTATTACTGTATGTTTATGTGGTGTGTGGGGGAGGGGTGCTCACATTGTGGTGCATTTGTTGAAGTCAGAGGTCAGCTATGTGAAGTCGGCCTTCTCCTGGGACCTTCCCATGGATCCCAGAGTTGAACTGAGGTTTTCCAGCTTGCACGGCAGGTGCTTCAAGCTAGCAGTCTCCCTGGCATTCCGTCTTGTTTTGAGACAGGAGCTTTCACTAAACGTGGAGCTCATCCATTCAGCTAGGCTGTCTGGACAGGAGCTCCAGGGCTCCGCCTGTCTCAGCTGCTCTGCACTGGCATTACAGACTCGTACTGCCAGGCCTGGCTTTGAGGTAGGTGCAGGGGATCTGAGGTCAGCTGACATGGGAGGTCAGCTCTTCCTACTTGCATGGTGATCACTTCACCCCCTGGACCAGCTCCCCAGGCCTACCTGCTGTAGTCTTTAACCACAACTGTGTGTGGCCGTTAATATGTTCATCCGATGTATTCAAGCACTGATCGTCAAAATGAGGATGATATCTTCAGGTTGCTTTGGAGAATGTAAAGAAGTAAAGAAAGGTGAGTAAGACAAGGACACGTATAATGATGTGCCAAGTAGTTCAGGATATGTGAGTATGGATTTTAGAACCACTCCAAAGAGAGCGAGTTAGCTCTGGAAAGGCCAACAAGGAAAGTTTTAATTAATTAATTAATCTTTATAGATTTAAAGTTTGATTGGATCTGTACATTTTGGTTTGAATTCAATGAATGTACAAGAGGGGGGAAATACCTTTAGTCAAATGTTAGAGACAAATAAAAATAGACTATATTAGTGGGGGTCATGGTGGCTCACATCTGTAATTCTAGCAGTTGGGAGGCTTAGGTGGGAGGATGTTACGTGTTTTCTGGCTGACTTGGTGCTCCATAGTGAGTTCCAGGTGAGCCTGGGCTACAGAATGTTCAAAGGAGAGCCGCTTCATTTTATCAAATCCAAATGCATAGACTGTAAAACATCTAGAGTATGGATATTAAAAAGTGGAGAGAAATGTACACATTGAATCCAGAAAGTTTAATGTTTGGACAGTTTGACCAGAATGACAGCATTTAGGAAGCTGAACTGGTAAGTAAATCCTAGAACAGGAGAGTGTAAGCATAGAGTCTTGCACCTCAGCGTCAGTCTGAAATGTGCTGTTCTGATTCTTTTCCAGATATTTCTTTTCTTCTTATCATAAGACTATTAGATGGTGACTCTGCTGGTTAGAGTATGGCACATATGATGATGTAATATGATTATTATGATACAACTGTAGTCATCTGAGAGGAGGAAATGCCTCCATAAGAGTGGGCTGTGCACCAGCCTGCAGAATGTTGGCGGAAGTTTCTGTTCTGCCCACAACTCCTAAATACCCAGCAGCTGCTTCCCAAATTACCATACAGATGCTTATATTAATTATAACTGCTTGGTCATTAGCTCAGGCTTATTACTGACTAGCTCTTACACTTAAATTAACCCATAATTCTTATCTATGTTTAGCCATGTGGCTTGGTACTTTTTCTCAGTTTGGCATCTCATCTTGCTCCCTCTGTGTCTGGCTGGCAACTCCTGACTCTGTCCTTCCTCTTCCCAGAATTCTCCTAGTCTGCTTGCTCAGCCTATGTTTCCTGCCTGGCTATTGGCCAATCAGCACTTTATTCAACCAATGTACAAGAGCATTATCCCACAGCATTTCCTCCTTTTGTTTAATTAAAAAGGAAGGCATTAAATGCAAATTCCACTACAGTAGAGAATTTTCTTAAGTAGTGACTGATAGGAGAGTGCCTAGCCCATTGTGAGTGACACCATCCATGGGCTGGTGGTCCTGGTTTCTATAACAAAGCCAGCTGAGGAAGCCGTGAGGAGCAAACAGTACCCCTTCATGGTCTCTGTATTAACTCCTGCCTCCAGGTTCCTGCTTTGAGTTCCTGTCCTGACTTCCTTCAGTGATGGACTATGATCTGGAAGTGTAAGCCAAATAAACCATTTCCTTCCAATTTTCTTTTGGTCATGGTGTTTCACCATAGCAATTGAAATCCTCACTAAGACAGTAACCTAACTGAGAAACATAAAAGTCTATGTTCTTGGAGTTCTTAATGTTGTTGAGCTACCTCACTGAAATATTTTTCCCCTACAAAGAAAAAAAAAACCCAAACCTTTAAAGTGTTAACTTGCTCCTGTATTGTGTCCTGTGCCGGGCACTATGATGGCACCTTAATATCTAACAGTGTTAAGCCAACAGTCCTCACGTCATAAGCATGTGGCCTGCTTGACGGCTTCCCAGTGTTTTCTTCCTACCTCACAGGCACCGTCACCTAGAATTCTAGGTCAAGTGTCCCTGGATAATTAGTACAACTAGAGTCACATAGACACCACCTTCTGCTGCCCTGAAGAGTTTCCGGTTTGTGGTTATGGTTTCCTGCTTGTCGAGCCCAAATTCTTGACGTCTTCACACTGTTTCTTAACATGTTCTCGACTTCTCCCACCACGCTTTTGCTTGAAGCAGAACTGCTTATTTACTGAAGCCCCAAACATTGTTTTCTGTCAATGAGTGTTGGCCTGCATGTATGTTTACCATGTGGGTATTTGGTGTGCTTGGAGGCCAGAAGAAGGCATCAGATGTCTTGGACCTGGAGTTATAGACAACTATGAGGCATCATGTGGGTGCTGGGAACCAAACCTGGCTGGGTCCACTGCAAGAGCTGAGGTCTTTCAGCTGCTCAGTCTCTCCCCCCAAACCCCATCTGGCTTTCTTTTTTTTTTTTTTTTTTTTTTGGTTTTTCAAGACAGGGTTTCTCTGTGTAGCTTTGCGCCTTTTCCTGGAACTCACTTGGTAGCCCAGGCTGGCCTCGAACTCACAGAGATCCGCCTGCCTCTGCCTCCCAGTGCTGGGATTAAAGGCGTGTGCCACCACCACCTGGCTCCATCTGGCTTTCTTTTGATTAATATTTTCATGGTGTTTTGAGAATCCCAAGACCCCCTCAAGTTCAATGATTACCTGGAAATACACATGAGATACAAACTGTTGTTATAGCTACAGAGAATGTGTTGTGGCAGGACACAAAGTCATCAGGGCAGACATTTTCCCTGGACAGAGAGCCAGAGCTCAGCACAAGCCCTGGAATCTTCCTTCATGAGAGGATATGAGACCTTGCATCCTCTCTAGCAGCACACAACAGGAGTGTGGGTTAGGAATCATGTAGGAACCTCTGTGTTCAAGGCTTTTAGTGTGCTGGTCACAAGTGCACATCTTTCTACTCATGCAGACAAAGCAGCTGAAACCTAAAAGCCTAAGACTGAACCTGGCAGGTATCATTAATCACAACATTTGTGCAAAACAGCCTGACAAACTGAAGAGACGCAGCCCACTGCTCTAGGTGCATGAACAAAACCATCAATCCTTAACATCCAAGAGCGGTGTTCCTAGTGCCGGTCAGTGTGAATAGCAGCTCCCATTATCCTGGAGACAGGCCAGGAATAAGCAAACAACTGTGGTCAACCAATGCTTTACTCACAGCAATGCTTTGCTTAACCAGCACCTACTGCCAAACAGGTATTGGAAGGAGACCTTGAGTAATTCTAACCCGAAGACTTCATCTTCCAGCTTAGCCATTAAAGAGTACAGAGCCCAAAGCGGCATTCCCCCACTGTGTTCTGCAAGAATTCCTGACTCACAGGAACCACACAGGAAAAAAATGTTCCCTTTGGAGTAGTTTGTTACACAGCAGCGGATGACTAATGCAGGAGTATTTTCCTATTCTAGTCCTGGCAATTTTTAATTGAATATCAATGTGAATTTTATGTCTTGGAATACTGGATTTTGTTGCATTTTCTTAAATAATGCCAAAGTCCTCTTTTTTTGTAGGCTGTGCTACAGATGTTTAACAGGGTCATCTTGATGATTGCTATCGGGTTTGGGTCTAGGAAAGACCCTACGTTATAGGTACTTTACCTTCAGTACTGAACGTGTACGTTTATGGAGGTTACTTGGTAAGTGTTTCAGGCCCTGTAGGTCGCTGTCTCTCATACCATCCTTTGTTTTGCAATCCTTTGAAAATACCCAAATCCTCAGCTGTGTCTTACTGTTCTGTTGCTGTGAAGAGATGCCATGGCCAAGGCAACTCTTGTGAAAGTATTTAATTGTGGACTGGCTTACCGTTTCAGAGGTTTGGTCCATTATCATCATGGCGGAGAGCATGGCAGCCCATTGGCGGGCACTGGATCAGTAACTGAGCGCTACGTCCTGATCCATAGTCAGAGAGAGACTGGGGCTGGTGTCAGCTTCGGCCAGTGACACTTCCTCCAAGGCCACACCTCCTAATTATCTTCACATAGTGCCACTCCCTGATGACTAAGCATTAAAGTACATGAGCCTATGGGGGGCATTCTTATTCAAACCACCACAGCCTGTGAACTGTTCAGGAACAGTCTGATAGGCTTGGTCAGTTAGCCGGCATTTGCTACTGCCCGATCTGCCCAAAGTGCTTTATTTTACTTTATTTTGGCTTTTCTTTTGGGGTTTTTGTTTGTTTGTTTGTTTGTTTGTTTTTTGAGACAGGGTTTCTTTGTGAAAAGTCCTGGCTGTCCTGGAACTCACTCTGTAGACTAGGCTGGCCTCAAACACATAGAGATCCACCTGCCTCTGCCTCCCGGGTGATGGGTTTAAAGGCGTGCACCACCAGCACCTGGCCCAAAAGTGCTTTATATTGTTTTTCCACTCTGTCTGAAAGAACAATGCAATCTTCCCAATTTTACATGAGATTTGTTTTCTGCATACTGATTTTTAAGTTCTTTCTTCTATAGATTAGCACATAGGCAAAGACTTGGGAAACCCACGCTCCATTTCCAGGGCACTATCTCTCCGAGGATTCCCCTCTTCTCTGCTACCCAGGGCTGCACGTTCCAGTCATCTTAGCATCTTGGAACTCCGATCATTCTATCTACATGTCGAGACAACGGGTCCTGCTTGGATCTCCCTGTTGTGTTGTCAATTTCTTGCATGTTCTTTCTCTTGTGTGTTGGTCCCACCCATTTTGCACAAGTTCTTAATGTCTTCTGTGGTGAAGGCACACCATGTCAACAGATACCATCAGTGCCAGACACACAAATGCTTGGATGGCTGTAGACTTAACAAGACTTCTACCTGATCTTACTTCAACTCTGAAACTATAAAAATTACCCTATTCATCATGCCTGATAGTGAACATGTACTTTTGATGGTGACTCTTTGCATGTTAAGATAGACTATTTCGCTGTTGAATAACAATAACTATCAGAGAATGCACTTTATAATAACCCATGTGTAATTCCTCATTACACCGACATTTCAGTTCTCATTGAATTTGTGTGTGGCTGAGCTTTCCTTGCGTGTTCACACTTGACTGTGTCTGCAGGTGTGTGCTGAGTGTATACTGTGTGCTAGGCTCTGTGCTGATCCTGGAGCTGCAGAGGTGAGAAAAGGATTGGGTGCAACATTAGCTTCATGGACCTTCCAGTTCAGTGGGAAAGTTAGAGAGTAATAAAAAAAATCATCAAATACGTGTAAAATGACAGTGAGACAAGTGGCATGGAGAGAGGTGACGTGACGGCGTGTGTAGAGCGTTTAAAGACAGGGGGTCGGGTGATAGCTGAAGGCCAAGTAGAAGTAGAAATAATCAGAAAAGGATGTGAGAGCTTCTAGAAAGAGGGATCGGCCTAGGTAAGTGTTCAGGGTTAAAGAGAGCAACTGGTTTTCAATTTAAATGGAGCACTTTCAGGTAGTCCTTTAGAATATTCTATTCACAAACCCAGAAATACACGGACGTTATCCAAAGCGCATCACTGGCTGCTTGAACATACTTGTGGAAAGGCAGATAGGGCTGAGTGAGGAAGTGCTCTTCACTGTTCTTTTGAATAGTTTCATTGTTCCTATCTCAGGTTTCTCAGGGCCAGAGGTTACAGGTTTTGGAGACTTTCTTTATGAAAGAAATAGAATCAATAGATACAGAATTAAATGTGGACTTGACATTGACATTTTCCTAGTTTTAGGGTAAATACATCTCCCTGCTGTCACGAGGTTCCAGCCACAGGGGCCTGGCCACACAAAGGAAGTGCTTTAAAAGCTTTATGGATTATGTAGAAGTATGGACGCTTAAGTTTTCTCCAGATCCTAAGATTTTGAGTTCTTCAAAATCTTGGCTTAGGTTTGAGGTCTGATCCTGCTCTCCCCACCACAAACTGGCTTCGGCAGTGGATTGTGTAACAAACAAGCAATGGTTGTGTTGTTTGGGTCTGGATATGTGGTGGTGAGTGGGCATGTCACAGAGGCTGTGGATGAAATAGATCGCAAAGTTAAAACCTGAGCCCCGGGCTGATTCCTTTATGGTAGCACTTGTAGGACCTTGAATCAGAAACAAAAAGTCTTATGAATTAAGACTGGATGAGTGGTCATGCTGATCAAGGACATCCAGAACCCCCACCCTCCTGGACCATCCAATCACACCTCCTTCCTGTGCTCAGCGCAGGCTGGGGAGAGGGAAGGGTGTTGGCCCGAAGTACATGTGAGCATATGGTTCACTCACTGCTGGAAGGAAAGGACTTATCACAAACAAAAATCCCCACCAACAGCCAAGACAGAATCTCCCAAGCCAATTACAGTCTGATTCATCTTTCTAAATCTGAAACAATGCAGCAAAACCCTAACAGTGGCACTGAAAATGAGCCAGCACTTCAGCATCTCCGGCATGGTTATCTGGGCCAATTATAAAGCTCTGAGCAAGCTTTAATTAGAGCTCTGGGCAGGTGAGCGACGTGGCTAAAGTCCTCGCCAGTCTGTTCACCAGAGGGGTAAAATCAGGTGAGGTTAAGTGGTCAATTTAGGGACACCTGGTCTTGCGCCTGCCTCCATGACTACCTTTCCGGTTGGTCAGGTTTTTGGGAATCTGGTTAGCACCTCAGCCTGCCCAGCCTCCTCACACGTTCTTGGGTCTGGAGCCGATGTGTCAGCCACGTCAGCTCATTGCCCTCAGGCTTGGCCAGGCCATGTTTGGACTTGCTGGCCCATTTGGGATTCAGTCCACAAGGGATGTCTCTGGGCCCGGGGTAAGGGTCCAGGAGCCAGGTGGATCCTGTCTTAGCATACCCTCCAGGCATGAAGTAGACCAAGAATGGTGTTTTTCAAGTAGCAGACAGTTCACTTTGTGAAGGACTCCGAGTGGGTCCAAGGGTTTTCTGTGTTAACACCGAGGAGCAGGTACACAGATGTTTTTACTATTAGCGTGTTCTTAGGAACTGTCGCTACCTCTAAGAAGACAGGGCAAATCTGGGCCTGGGAAGGAAGTAAAGAATACAGTTCCTCTGAGGACATATAAAACCTCAGAACTTCCCTGTCTTGGGTGTCTCCCGCTCCACCCATATTTGTGGAGTCTCCTGGTTTTGCACCCAGGAAGGAGTTCTAGTCAAGGAGAGCTGGTACCGGTGGGGAGGGACTTAGCTCATCCTGGATTTAGCTGATTATTAGTAATTTCCTACCTATTGACAGTCTATTATTATCATCCACCCAGCAATCTGCTGATATAATTGCGCTCTGTGTGTGTGTGTGTGTGTGTGTGTGTGTGTGTGTGTGTGTGTGTATCTGTCTGTATGTCAGCATGCATATGTGTTTGTTAGCCTGTCCGACATTCAGAAGAAGTGAGAATACAGTCATTACCTATTAGTCAAAGATTTACTGCATTTTCTTTATCCTAAGTAAGTTATGTTTTCTTTATGATATGTTTTCTTTAATATCTCTATTAACGTATTCAGCTCAGAATCCCATGTACACACTGATCTTCCACCATGGTTTTAGTCCAAAGGTACTGGAATGGCTTAAACTTTAAATGTTTTCTAGTGACTTATTTGTGTGTCAGGGAACTACTCATGGGAGTTTGTTCCATTGTGTCATCTGGCCAGCCCATGACTTAACTTTTTTTTTTTTCTTGTATAGGATCTGTCTGTTTAGTCCTAGAACTTGCTAAGTGCTAAGTAGAGCAGGCTGGCCCCTAACTCACAGTCATCTGCCAAATGAGATTAAAGGTATGTGCTATGTGCCTGGCTGCCTTGCAGTTAAAAAAACCATCATTTGGGAACACAGTAACAAACGCAGCTTATGACTTTCCCTTCTCACTCTCTTTCTTCCTTTCTTTCTTTTCCTTCCTTCCTTCCTCCCTTCCCCTCCCTCCCCCTCCCTCCCCCTCCCTCCCCCTCCCTCCCCCTCCCTCCCCCTCCCTCTCCCCTCCTTCCTAGTGTCAGCAGTTACCTCCTATGCATCAATGCACATTTTTCTTTTGTGCAGAGCTCAGGGTCCCTTCCTTTTTCTTCAGTGATTTGATAGTGCAATGCCTGGAGACCTTTAATGTTAGCCATACTCGCCTGCAGGTGAAGTAAAAGAGTTATCTGGAGACCGAGCTTGGTGTGGGGAGCCTAGAGTGTAGGACGTGCTGTCCCCAAATTTGGCATGAGACAGGATCGAGACACTACACGGTGACAGAAAGCTGCCTGTGTAGGGTATTAGCCTGCCAGGGCTGTGGAAGAAAAGGCTTAAATGATAGACGTTATTCTCAGGATTCTGGGGGCCAACATTTCCGGATCAATGTAGCAGTAGGGTTGGTTTCTTTGAAGGCGTCTGTCTCCCTTGACCTGTAGCCAGCCCTCTTCCCCCATATTCACCTGGTCTTCCTTTTGTGTGTGCCTGTGTGCATCTCTCCTCAGCACCCTGGAGTCTACTCTTGGGACCCGAACCCAAATATAGTCCTATCATGAGGGGGTGGAGGGGACGATGTTCAGCTGATGATGGTGTTAGTGTGTCAGCTCCTCATCAATGTCAGACTTGAGCAACAGCAGAACTAGACAGACACTGCCAGAGCCTGAAATGCAGATTCAGATCACAGAGCTTCTCTGGGGTTGGCTGGTCCAACTCCCTCTCTTTACAGATTGTTCATTACAACCATTAAAACAAGCTGCGTGTTAGGACCATACCATCCAGAACATGTCTCGTTTGGTCTAAACAAGCTGGGTTTTACAGCCACACCATCCTGAACATGTCTCATCTGGTGGAAACAAGCTGCTGAGCTGATTACCTGGAGCTGCTGCCCATTGGGAGAAAGCCACACTCCTGGGGGCAGATGTGTGGAGGAAGGGACTTGAGCACCCAGGGGACAGCGGAAGGACCATGAGAGGCCAACAGTCTGTGGTGTGGACCACACTATCTGGGATGAGGCCGAATAATCACAGCACTCCTCAGGTTGCTTTTAGAAACCTGGGAGCAGAAGGCTGTAGAGATATTTCCACTTAATATGTAGGTAAATTTGTTTTGCCATTTGAAGGAGGGACATTCTGAGTAATTCATCTATTGCCAAACTAAAATTCCCCAGTTCTTCTGGATAAATGCTTATTGGTTCTACGTGGAAACTAGGAGGAAATTCCATGGTCCTGATCAGAGGGCTGGGGCTTTCCTGCCACGTTGCTTCTTGGGTTTAGGTGTGGTTCTGAGAGGAGGTAACACACAGGTGCTGGCCCTCTCCGACTGTCCTTAGGTGTTCCTCAAGAGTCCTGATTTAAGCCACACCTCCTGTCACATGCAGTGAACTAATATTTCAGCTGCTTCTGAAATCTTTTGTGATTTGTGCAGTGGGGTCCATTGTATTTTGTGTGCACGTGTGTAAAAATAGCGGTAGAGTTGGTGGAAAGGTTTAAAACACACCACACTGTTCATAACCCTGCTTCAGTATGTGTTCATGTTTGGTGGCATTGAGAGTATGAAACATGGCGTCAGCCTGGGCCTTTCTCGGTATAGAAAGGCCTGCACCTGAGTAGACTGTGTGCTCAGCCCACCTTCCTCTGAACAACCTCCTGGTGTGGACTTATCCTCTGACCACCTCTGTCTCTAATCATGATTTGGGGAGCTCTTTTGTTCATCTTCAAAGACTGTGAACTTAATTTCCATGGCTACCTTCCACCATAAATGTTAACTGTGGTATCAAATCCAAGGGTACTTCATGACTATCATTTTTTACAACTAGCAAGAAAAAGTCTAACTATATCTATACTTTTTTGACTTGTTAAGCCATTTGAGTTTTTCTTGTAGTGTTTCTTACGGCTGCCTTCCAAGGTAACTCTCAGAACATTGCAATGCTCAAAGAAAGAAAAACAAGAATGTCTTGCTGCAGAACGTATGGCCCACTTCCGGGCTGTGATGGTACATCTTTCTGGGGAGAAGGAAGGTCTGATACCTCCCGTTTGACAGTTATAGACTGCACTGACTTCGGAGATGGGGACTGGCGGCCATACCTGCCTCTTGCTATGTGAACGCACTCAGAGGGATCCAGCACACCTGCAGCTCACTGCTGAGGGCCCGTGAGCAAAGCTATTCTGTGAGAGAGACACCTGGCCTGAATGCTGTCTCCACTTGTTCAAGCCTATAGAATATATTCACAAAAATATTTCTCTTTCCAGTTTGCCTCCCATCCGCTCTTAACTGCAGAAGATGTTGGCAAACCTTGAACTCGCATAAGTCATGGGTAATGCGTCATCAAAGGATCTATTCAGTTTCTTTAAGGACCACTGATATGAAAGCGGTTAAGAGTTTTGGCTGACAAAGAGCTCATAATGATTAACCTCAATTTAATTTTTTTCAAGCATTTGTCAACTTTATACACACACACACACACACACACACACACACACACACACACACCATTTGTGACTCAGTAATTTTTATCTAAGAGGCAATAAAACCACTCCACCTCATCTTTCCTGCACCCCATTTCCCCCCTACAGAATTCTGTACTGAAGTCCTAACCCCAGTGTGCTACTGCAAACACTGGAATGGACAGGTCTAAGCATTTATGTAAAGCCTGAAGTTTTGTTTTACTTCCTCACACACTGTTTTTCCTTTGCAACAGATAGTCAAAAGTATTTGTCATGCTAAAATCTTGTTTCTGTGGTAGTGGAGAAATTCCTTTTTCCTCTACAGGTAAACATTTTAACTGTTGCACAAGCAAACTGGATTGATTCCCAGTCAAATGAAGCAGATGGGAAGTGGTTTTCCGGCCTTAAGAGAGAAGGATTGGATGTTGGTGGTGCCTGGCCTTCCTCTTCCTTGCTACAACAGTGAGCATCTTCTATACTGTGGCCATCTTCTACTGCTCGGTCTCCTCCAAACAGCAATGGCCTCCAAAGTCTTAGCCAGTTACAACACAAATTGCATGCATAGGAGCATATGCTTCTGGGAGTTGAAGGGTGGGAAAAACTTAAGTCTTTGAAGTAAAAGCCAAAGCTGGTGTTTCCCTGAATCCCAGAACTCAGAAGGCTGAGGAAGGGGTCATGAGCCCCAACTCAGCCTGAGATAAATGGAAGATCCACCTCAAAACTAACCAACCAACCACTAACTAGCCAGCTAGCTAGCTAACAATTAACTTATACTCATAACCCACCCCAAACCAAAAAACTAAAAATCTATATTAAAAAAAAAATAGATGACAGCATTTGTTGGTGAAGATGTAGAAACATCATAAAATGCCGGTTGGGGATGTAAAATGGCACATCTATTTTGGAAACTACTTGGCAATTCCTTCAAGTTAAACAACTTTTCATATGACCTGGTGAGTCTACTCCTAGATAGCTAACCAAGTGTCATGATGACATGTGTTTCTAAAAACAAACATGTAAGCATAGCATAGAAAGTGTATTCATAATGGCCCTCAAGGGGATGTAATCCAATGTCAATCAGTTTGTGATTTTAAAAAAAAATGTGATTTAGTCATACAATGAAATACTCTACAGCAACAAAACCCAAAGAAGTCCTGTTCCATGCTGTAACGTTAAAGAGTCTTGGTAACTTATGCTAACAAAAAGAAAGTGGGTACACAAGCTCTGCATATTATATAACTCAGTTTATATGAAATTTCCTGGAGAGACCAATCTATAAGAGACAGAAAGCATAATAGTGACTGGGGCAGGAACAGGTGTTGAACTGCAAAAGGACCCAGGAATCTTTTGGGGGTGACAGCAAATTTTATAGAACTATAAATTTCCTAAAAATCACTAAACCAGATGCTTTAAAATGGCTATGTTAGTTACACTTCCACAAAACTTTTTAAAAAACAAAACAAAACAAAACAAAAAAACCAAACAGATAAAGGCCTGGATTGATTCCAGTTAGCTGCAGGTGTTGGCTTACAAATCCCCCTAATTAGTCGACACGGAAATTGGCTAACTATGCCATTGGAAGAGACAGTATTTAGACTCAATAACTCCAAAGACATGCTGTCAGGTTCCTCACAGTCGGCTGGGGAGACCCTGGTTCATCCACTGAGTGATGCCCTGTGGCCACTGTGTCCCCCTTGATGTGGCAGGGTCTTCTAGAGCATGGTGCTCCTTTATCATTGTGTGGATGTCTGGGAACTGCATTGCATGCAGATGGTTGGCCTGTCTCAGTCTGAAGAGATGAAGACAATGAACCCTCTGACTTCTAACGTAGTCTTTTTGTTGCCTTTGAAAAGGTCCTTGTGGTAGGACAGGCCCATAGGGTCGAGGAAATTGGTCAAACCAGTTGCCAAGGCGTACACATAACATACTTCCTTATGAGCCAACCTGGAGTCTGCTTGAGGGCCTAGCAACAGGCACTGTCAAAGTTCCTTGTCACTGTCAGAGTTCCTGATTGTGCCCAGCCAATGAGGGATGACTACACAATGCCACCAGATTGGGACACAGACTGGGTGCTAGGAGGAGGGTATATGAGGCCTTCCCTACTATTGAATAAACTAGTCTGCTGTTTGTCGTCTACTGACTCCCAGTGTCTGTGTTGTTGATGCCACACCTTTTCACCCCCTCCCCGGAGGGAGCCATTAGGATCCAGTTACGGGTCCTGAAGCTTGGTCCAGAACAGAGAGAAAAATTACATCTGCTATGTGGGAACTGGACAATCCATGGAGCAGTGACTTTGGCAAGGAGTCTGTGGGTATTCTTCCAGCTATATGAAGAAAACAGATTTTTTTTCCTGTCAAACTGGCAAAATTAGTATGTACACACCATTCTCATTGGGAATGCATAGAAAATAATGAGCCTTGAGAGTCTCATGTGAATGGCTTGCTTCCAGTGATATCTCTGGAGGCTGTTCTAGCCAAGCAGTCTAATTCTTCTGCCTGTCTCCCTAGCTAGGTTTTTTGTTTTAATATCTATTGACTCCTTTGCCCACATCCAATCTTTTAAAAATGTATATTTGTTTCCCTTTCTCATTTAACTCCACTTTTCCCTATTTAATTGTGTCAAGAACACTTTCTAGGTGGTGTTGTACCTAACCAAGTAATCCCAGCATGTGGAGTGCTAAGGTAGTGTGGTGGTTTGAATGAGAATGACCTCTTTAGGTTCATGTATCTGAATGCTTCTGCTCCTGCTGGTGGAACTGTTTGGGAAGGATTAGGAAGTGTGGCTTTGTTGGAAGAGGTGTGTCACTGGGGGTGGGTTTTGAGGTTTCAAAAGCTTATAACTAATTCCAGTTTTCTCTCTCTCTCCCTCTTCCTCCCTTCCTTTCTCCCTCCCCCTGCCCCTTTGCTTCCTACTTACCAATAAAGCT
Source organism: Peromyscus eremicus (assembly GCF_949786415.1). NCBI lineage: Eukaryota > Metazoa > Chordata > Mammalia > Rodentia > Cricetidae > Peromyscus > Peromyscus eremicus. Next base: position 59,944,146 of record NC_081429.1, on the reverse strand, counting down.
CTCAGGTACTACTCTAGAGTCTATGCCTGCCTGCCATGCTTCCTCCTGTGACAGTCATGGACTCTGAAACTGTAAGCCTCCAATAAATTGTTTCTTCTATATGTTGTCTTGGTCATGGTCCTCTTTACATCAACAGGAAAGTAACTAAGACAGAATGAGATTGCCGTAAACTGTAAATTCTAGGCCAGCATAGGCTACAGACTGAGACCCTCTCTCAACAAGAGGTCTACAGTTTTGGCAAATTTTGAGTGCCTGACATAGTATCATCATGTGTTAGGTGTTGCGATGATTACAGGTTCCCTAGAACTTTCATTTTGCATAACAGATATTCACTCCCCCCACAGCTCCATCTCCCCTCCGCACCCCCTGGCAGCAACCAGCCTGCTTTTATTTCTTTTATGAATCTGATGTTTTAGATACTTCCCTCAGAGCTGTGGGGTGTTTGGCCTTCCTGCCACTGGCATGTGCCCCTAGTGTCTTCTAGATCCATCCGTGATGTCAGAGATGCTAAGATATCCTTCTTTATGTGTTCAGTAACATTCTATTGTCCATTCATGCTGTGTTTTCTTTATCCATCCTGTTGATTAACATTCAGGCTATCTGGCTATTTTGCTATTATTAGTAACACTGTGATAAATGCAAGAGTAAGGAAAACAACTCTTTAGGACTCTGATTTCACCTCTTTGATATATATATGTGTGTGTGTGTGTGTGTGTGTGTGTGTGTGTGTGTGTGTGTGTGTGTATGTGTGTGTGATTGTTGGAAAACATAGTAACTCCACTTTTAACTTTCTAGAGATGCCTCCATAGTGTTTTCCATAGAAGCTGTTCCATTGTACAGTCCCATTAGCATTACACAAGGGTCCAATATACCCACATCTTTGCCAACACTCATCTTCCCGAAAAATAGAAAGCTATCTTAACAGAAGTGAGATGCTGTTCTACTGTGGTTTTGATTGGCATTTTCCTGATGATTTACATTCATCTGTCTAGTTGGATTTGTTGGCAGTGCCTAGAAGACACCAGCTGCTCACTGAGTAGCTTTGGAGTGAGTAAATTAAGCCCTAAGTAACTTCACGCTCAGGCTAAGCACGTTCGATGATCCCATGTGGATCAGAGGGAGGAAACAGGACCTCTACGACACAAAAGTGGGAGACCTAGGCTGATGGGGTTCTTATGCTTTTCTTTTCATATTAGAAAGCTATAAAAATGACTGAGAACTGGGGACTTGGGGTAAGTTCACCACAGTGAGAAGAACTGTGTCTTAGGAGAAATGAAGTTTAAGTATTTTGGTCACTTTTAAAATTATGCTAAGTCGTTACACTCTGAGTGTGCTTGGGAGCTAAGCGAGTCCTGCGATGGTTTCTCTTTAATCCTTCTCATCCTCTACTGCTATACTAAGCAACTAATGCCATGTCTGCTTTGAGCAAACCCCTGACTTACTGTAGGTTGAAATTTGACAGATACTTGTGTTCCCTCCTTTCTTCAAATTCCCACAAGCCTTTGCACCCCCCTCTCCCTGTTGGCAGCTGCCCTGCCTCTGTTAGTGCCCACCACGCGATGCAATATTTGTGAGGTCAGCATCTTGTGTTCTGTGTGGAAACTAAACTTCGGTTCCACAGTTGTTTACTTGGATGGAAAAGAATAATGAAATCATTTGATTAGCAACCAAGATACTTCATTAGGCAGGAGAGGAAGTGCTAACAAAATGGTTTTAAGTTGTTGTTGTTATTATTATTACTAGGAGCATTGCCATGGTAACATGTGTGGACGTCAGAGGATAACTTTATGAAGTCAATTTTCTCCCTCTATATTACCTGTGTCCAAGGGTCAAATTCAGGTCATCTGGTTTGCTCGGCAAGTGTCTTTACCCATTGCCTTTACCAGTGCCCCAGGCCCCCAAATGGCTTTTGTTTGTTTTTGAGTCAGGTTTTAACTGTATAGTCCTGGCTGGCCTAGAACTCACTATGTGGACTACGCTGTCCCCAAACTCACAGAGATCCACTTGCTTCTGGCTCCAGAGTGCTGGGATTAAGGACATGCACCACTATGCTTGGTCCCAAATGCTTTTTAAAAAAATGCCATTGTACATACTGTTCAAAACAATTTCTCTAGAAACTGATGTCTATGTACTGTCATTCAGTTTTAAAATAGAGGTTTTTTTTTTTTCTTCAAAGTCCTCCACCAACTTGACAGAGTGTTTTCATTTGACTGTGGTTACCAAAACAACTGATTCTAGAAGGGAAGGAAAAAAGCTTGGAGGAAGTCTACTTCTCAGTAAACAGTTGTTGCCATGAAAATATGTAAGCAGTATTTCATACTTGTGTGGATAATACTTATGAGATATTTTGCCCGGTATTGCTATATTCCTAATAAATGTTATTTTATAACAACAAGGAAGGCTTAAAAAGTCAACCTGGGCTGTCTTAGTGTTATCACATCCGTAAATAATTTCAGTAGAAGGCTTTTCTAACACCTGTCTTATACCCCCGTTCGCGTGTGGCACTTCCGGAAGAACCGCAGCTTTCCGTCTGCCTGCATGTGGCATAGGGAAACAACATCGCTTGAGTGGTGCTTGTGTGGGCTAGACAGTAATCTCGACTGTAGCAATAAATGAGGGTGCTGGAATAAGACTCATGGATTCTCTGCTTCCTTTTCAGTGTGTCTTACATTGTGATCCAGCGGTGACAGCTTGTAAGATTTCTGGTCCCCCTCCCTTGCCGCAGCATCCCAGCCACGCTCAAAGGAAGCAGGACTAAGTTTTGGAAGCTGATTGATGACCAGGGCAGCAAGGCTTGGTTGCCCTGTTTGCAGCTAGAGGGAAGGAGGGAGGGAGGGAGGCCTCAGCATGGGCAGCAGCAGAGGCTGGGAAACGACTGTACGGAGAAATCTCAGACGTCTGCATCTTGGGGCAGAGGGGAGAAGACGAAGAGAGAGAGGTAGGCGAGCCGGGAACCCGTGCTCATCATGGCTTCCCTCCAAGTTCTAGTCTTATCACCAGGAAACTTGAATGTTCATGTGCTTACATCACTTACGTCTACTCTAGTGACCTCATGAAGGGCTGGCTCTATTTTAAAATCTTCAGCGGGATGAGGTAGCTAAATGGTTCAGGTGATGGACTTCTCATAAAACCTCCTTCACACTAGAGGGTAGATAAATACTGCCAAATGAGGCTTAGGGCTCTTGGGGGTAAAAGACACAAGGGTAGTGCCCCACGTGAACGGGGGTATAAGACAGGTGTTAGAAAAACCTTCTACTGAAATTATTTATGGATGTGATAACACTAAGACAGCCCAGGTTGACTTTTTAAGCCTTCCTTGTTGTTATAAAATAACATTTATTAGGAATATAGCAATACTGGGCAAAATATCTCATAAGTATGATCCACACAAGTATGAAATACTGCTTACATATTTTCATGGCAACAACTGTTTACTGAGAAGTAGACTTCCTCCAAGCTTTTTTCCTTCCCTTCTAGAATCAGTTGTTTTGGTAACCACAGTCAAATGAAAACACTCTGTCAAGTTGGTGGAGGACTTTGAAGAAAAAAAAAAAAACCTCTATTTTAAAACTGAATGACAGTACATAGACATCAGTTTCTAGAGAAATTGTTTTGAACAGTATGTACAATGGCATTTTTTTAAAAAGCATTTGGGACCAAGCATAGTGGTGCATGTCCTTAATCCCAGCACTCTGGAGCCAGAACTCACACAGGAACTGGACTCTGGATGCTGCTCAGAGGCTCTTCAGAATAGAATTGAGCCTGGGAAAGGAGGACCACAGGATCATCTTTTTCATCATCTCAGGCTAAGCCCAAGTGCCACCGGGTTCTGCTCCTTGGAGGGTTTACCTCTGTTCCCGAGTGCTAGGGCTGTATCCTAAGCAACCTTCCTCTAGACATGGCTGGACCTCGGGAGTGCTGCGTGTTTTCCATCCCTTCTTCTAGCCTGGATGCAGCATCCTTTAAAGTTGGGGTAGGAGAAGGATACGAGACAGAAGCAAAGAGACAGCACACTTACACTGCCTTACAGTTTTGCTGGGGATTCTGGACTTGCCTTCACCCTTTAACAGATGGAACTGAAGCTCCACACTGAGCAGCAGGGCACTGTGGCACCCTGGGGCATAGCAGGCGCCTGGAGGGAGCATCATGCTCTCTGGTTTCTTTCAACATTCACTGGCTTGAGTCTGTTTTTCAGTCTTGACTGACAGTGAGATGCTGGCCTATCGTCTCATCTTGTCCACCTCACAATTTCATTTTTTTTTCCAAAGCTTCCCTGACCCAGCAGATAAGTTACTATTTTCTACCCACAATTAGGCTTTTTATTTCAAAGAGAAAATTGTCTAAGCATATGTCTTATATCTCAAATGACATCAAGTCTAAGGGATTTCTTTTCTCTGGTGTCCACCCAGGGCCCTGCATCCAGAATGCTTCTACAGTACACTGTTTCGTTTCTGGTTCGTATCTGGTTGAGTCTGACACACACTCCATCACCTTTGCCCTGGTATTAGAGACTGAGCCTCAGGGGTGGCCATGAGGTCGGCCGATGCTCTACCGCTGACGTACATCCCCAGAGTCTTACTAAGTTGGGCAGGCTGGCCTTGAATTTGCTCTTTAGTCTAGGCAGGCTTTTAAGCAGCTATTTTCCTGCCTCAGCATCCCACATTCCTGTGATTATAGGCCTGCACCAGCAAGCTTGGCTGATGTTGAGAAAACATACAAAAATGCTCCTCTCAGACTCAAGTTCAGGAAATCTTTTGCATCTCCTCTTAGTGCATGCTTTTAGAGGACAGGGAGCAACATTCTTAGAGCAGCACTATCCCTTTTCAACTTTAGGACAACCCAGTTACAGTACCTTTAGACTCCTAGGGCTTGACAGCGTTAGGTGTCCTAACTCTGATTGTCATTTGCACCGCGCTGCGTCTCTCTCCTTCGCTCTGGGTGTAGTAGTAGTAGTAGTATAATAGTTCAGCTCCTCCTAATATGAGGAAAAGGTTTCTTTCTAAAAGACATTTTAAAAATGTATTTTGGGGGGTGTTTTCTGGATTTTTCATTTTGCACTAACCTTAGACCCAAACCCAGATGTAACTATAGAGCAGAAACTCTGGGTACTCATCACCAGCTTCTCTTTGATTTTGTTAGTTGTTGAATGTAGTTGTGAAAGTCACCCGAAATCCTCTTTTGGAACAAGGCCCACGGTGACTTACTGTGGACATCCAGATGTTGTACGCCTCAGGGCAACTGGCCTGGAAATGACTGATGGAGGCAGGCAGGTGGCATGCTGTTAGAAGGATGACATCATTGAAAACTGAGGGGCCCTGGGCTCTGCCAGGAATTTGCTGGAGTGCTTGGGTCACAAGCAAGAGAAACTCAAGACTACCTTCAGAAAACTTGCCAATAGGACTAGATGCTTAAAATGCCCAACTGATGGAAATTGACTTTAAAAAATATTAATGTTTGTCTTCCATTATGGGCATGGGTTGTGTGACTCTAAGCACTTTGTCCCTGTCTCAGTTATGTTTCTACTACTTGCAACTAAGCTTTTAATTTGCTCTGACCAATAGAATATTTGTTGGATTTATTCAGAGATCAAAAGCCAATGCCTTACATGATCGTGTCTATTGGGGGTTAGGAGGCAGTATGGCATGAGCCTATTTTGAAAGGCTCAGGGGTGTGTGTGTGTGTGTGTGTGTGTGTGTGTGTGTGTGTGTGTGTGTGTGCTAGCACCAAGCTATGGAGAACATATGGAGGTCAGAGGACAGATTTTGGGAGCCAGTTCTCTCCTCCTACCATAATGGACTCTGTGACTTGAACCCAGATTATCAGGCACTAGGTTCCTTAACCCATGGAGTCACCTCTCTGGTCTACTCCTGTCATTTGTACATGGCTTCTGGGGGACTGAGCTCTGTCCTTGTGCTGTCAAGGTGAGCAGTTGACTGACTGAGCATCTCCCCAGCCCATTTTCAATTTTTCTCAAAGTTGTGTAGCATTACTTACATGCCAGGAGAAAAGAAAGAAAGTTTAAATAATAAAATAAAGAGAAAGAAGAACACATATAGAATTCTGTTTTAATAGATTCCCTTGTGACTATTTTCATCAATATACTTTGGTTGGTTATATTGCCTGTTCCAGGTATACGCTGTTTTATGAGTATTTCCCCTAATTTCCGAAAGCATAAACAATTGGCAAACAGAGTCAACACTGAGAGTCAAAACAAAATACTTCAGATGCTCAGAAAGCTACAAAGTTGCCCTATGATATCTATAAACATGATTAATATGTGTTGCTGGCTGTTTTTACTCTTTGCTCTTTTGCGGGGGCCCTGCACCAGCTCCCAAATAAATCATACACAGAGGCTTATTCTTTCTTATGAATGACTGACCTTAGCTTGGCTTGTTTCTTGCCAGCTTTTCTTAAAATTATCCCATCTACCTTTTGCTTCTGGGCTTTTAACTTTCTCTATTTCTGTATATCTTTTCTTTCCTTCTTATTCCATGTCTGGCTGTATAGCTGGGTGGCTGGCCCCTGGGGTCCGCCTCTCCTCTTTTTCTTGTTTGTTGATCTCTTTTCTCTCTTTTTCTCCTTTCTATTTATTCTCTCTGCCTGCCAGTCCTGCCTATCCTTTCTCTTGCCTTGCTACTGGGTGTTCAGCTCTTTATTAGACCAATCAGATGTTTTAGGCAGGCACAGTAACACAGCTTCACAGAGTTCAACAAATGCAACATAAAAGAATGCAACACATCTTTACATCATTAAACAAATATTCCACAGCATAAACAAATGTAACACATTTAAAAATAATATTCTACAACAAATATATAATTATATAACTTCAAATAACTAGCACACAGAAGAAATTCAATGTGTTTAGCCATTTCATGTAAGTACTATTTCTAATAATTGCTCTTTTGAACAAATTGTCTTTAAAATACATTTTAACTAAATTACAAACACTTTCTTTGGCCAAATTGTTCTGAGTCAAATCATCTACTATGGTTTGTGAAATTTGAGATATCATGGCATTAATACTCACAGCTTGATGTGCTGACAATTTGCAAAAGTTCGGGAGTGGGAGGTGAAACTGACTCTTCTGTGAGTCCTGAGCCAGTCTGCCCTCTGGATATGTCTTGTGATGTGCTATGCCACCTTGATCTTTCAGGCAGGAGCAAAACCATGTTCTGCCCATGCTCTATGGCAGAGCAGATACAGTAGCAAGTACATGCAGTTTGGTCAATGGAAATGGGACCAAAAATAAGCCCTCCTCCATCTCATTACTCTGTGTGACCAGTCAGTACCTTTGTGTAATGGGGTTGGTGGAGAAGGATGGGACACTTGTTCTGATATTCTAACCCAAGGAAAGAAGACGTTATGACCTCTCTTAGAGCCGAATTATCTCTGAAACATCTTTGTAATGTGCCGTAAGGAGAAAACGCTGGTGGATGCACCATTACTGCCGCTTGGCGAGCTGGTCTGCAATGGTTGGAAGGATTCCGGGCTGGCGTAAAAACCCACGACCACATTCACCACCCCTCCTTCAGTACTTTGCACATCTTCTTGTAATGCTCTGTGCAGACCTTTGATCTGTTGTCTAACTTCAAATAAATGCCACAAAAGTCACATAGGATCCACAGCAAACTTTGTCTCCAGTCCCATGTTCATGCCAACTAAATGTCCCCAGGAACCATTCAATTTTATCTCAAACAATTCTTGACATTTCTAAAAGTGATCTGCTCCAAATCTGAGTCACTTGCAGATACAGTTTCCAGCGAGAAAAGTTATTTTTAGAGATCGACGACGACGACGATGGCAGAGCAGCCCCTTTCTCGCAAGCACTCTGGTTCATTTCCATGGCTCACGTCCCCTCTTTTCCCAAAGGCATTCCAATTAGGCCTGAGCTGGTCCCAAGAATTCTAGATCCTGAGCCAGTGGTGAGTTTGAGAGGGCAACTGTGGGCCTTGAGGGGGCAGCCAGCTGGGGACGGTCACTTTTTTCCTGAGAGAGGCATCAGCAGTTGCGGTCCCCTCTCCTTTGTTGGAACCCTGATGCGTCTTGATGTGTCTCTTACCACCAAGTCATATTGCTACCAGCTAGAGCATGAACCCAACCATGGGGAGGAGACAGAGCTAGGAGACAATAAATTCCTCTACTGAAGCTCTCACGAGTTATTTGCAGCTAACAGTGTTCTCACTAACAGCAAGCACACATTGAAGTTTATGTAGTTCACTTATCAAGTGTTCCACCAGGCTTCGAGTTCTAGGAACAGGCTGGCCTATCCCTTGTTCTAGGAAACATACTTAGGTGATTTCCTAACTCAGGGCAGATTAGAAACAGCAAGTGAGCAGTAGAGAAAGAAAGAGAAAGACACAGAGCCGGAAGCTGGAGTGCAAGGGGCACCCCTGGGGACAGCCAATGCTGAGGACAGCAGTCCTTCCGATCTGTAGCCCTTGTGGGTGTCAGCGCGTAGTCCAATGACTAATGCCTGGTGACAGCTGTGTGTCATTGAGGGAAGTACGCTTTCTGTCTGTTTTAGAAGGGGAATGGGGCTGAATAAAGTTTAATAGTATTTTTTTGTAAATTAGGAGGTTAAATGATTACGAGGATAGACCTATCTGAAAAGATACACAGGAAACAAACTCACTTCCTGGCGTTCAGTGAGTGCTGTGTATATGTGCTATATTAAAATGTGGCTTCACCCAGAGAAAAGAAGTAGGTGACGGCCTGCTGGCTACAGAAAGCAGCTCATTTCAGAGTCCCCATGAAAAAGCCCAGACAAGAAGCCAAGTTGGTGAATGAGGATGTGGTTTCGTGCTTCTGCAAGGCATTGAGCTTTGGTTCGGTGGCTTGGCAAGGCAAGGCAGCCTAAGCTTTGCTTCCTCCAAAGCTGCCAGTAGGAAGAAAATAAGCGGCTTGACTGAGTAGAAGGGAGTTGAACGCTCCTAATTAAAATGTAAATACTTCCCAGAGCCAACAGCTTGTAGACAAAAAAATGATTGGAAAGATGGTCCGCGCTAAAACTACACCAAGCAAAATAGGTTCTAAGTCTGCATAAAACCCGAGCCAATCTGTTGATGTAGTCACCTCACTGAGAAATTACTCATACCAAGTCATTTGAAGCCGCATGCAGAAAAACAGGTGGCTGCTGTGGCCACTGAGGGCCCTGATTAACACTGAGGACTGCTTGTTTACCAAATCCATGAGGCCTCAGTGGCTCAAAATGCACGGACGAGGTGTGTGTGTGTGTGGGGGGGGGCGTGTTTCTGTAATGAGCTGGTCAATCTGTGATCTCACAGGCTGGTCCCACCTAACAGGCTAGGCAGGTAGCTCTGCTGACCCTGCATTTCAGCTGCCTCGCCCAGGTCTTTGGAGTCTCAAATCTCCCATGTCCAATGGTGCTGAACCGAATAATACGCAACTGAAGGTAAATACTTAATTTTAGAAAAGTGACAACTTTTCTAATGATTAATCATATGTGCTCTATGCACAACAAAAAATGAGTACATGATATAATCACATGAGCACCATAAGGGAAACATTTAGACAGTGAAATAATTTTGTTAAACCTGGAATTTTAGGCTATGAGATTAGTGGTCTTCAGTGGCATTTTTTCCCTTCAGGTTAGAGATTTGGTGTCTACCCTGTGTCACTGGTAATTGTTACTGTCATTAGTTAATATTTTGTTGGTGTTATCCTAGACACTGTGTCTTCATTATTTCATTTTATTACCGGAACATCTTGGGTAAAATTATTGTTGTCTGTTTTTGAGATAGGGTCTCACTCTGTAGCCCGGGCTCTCAGTTGGCCTAGCTCTGGAATTATAGGTGGCAGTCACTATACCCAACTGTGAATAGAGTTATTAAGCCTGCTTTACAGACAGAGAACGTGAAGTTTGGAATTATTGTTTGCTAGGGGACACAGAATGAGGGGATTGCACGGGTCACCAGTTAAACATAGACTCTCTCTAATTGATTTCCATGGTAAAGCACAAATTGTTTCCATGGTTCCTGGCAACAGTCACACTGGGGTCTTCTGTGACTGTCCTCTTGTCCTTTCTTCAAGGATCTTGAGACTCATCGGCCTTCTGACACATTGTTTTGAGGAGGAAGAAGGCAAGCGTCCCTAAGAAAACTGGTAGGTGAGATGTTCATGATGTATGTCACTCTTGTCTGGATTAGAGAAAAGATGGAGACCCTACCCTAGAAGCTTGCTTTAGCATCTCTCCTGGGTCGAGTTAGCCCTGTGCCACGGTGCTGATAGATAAGGTTCTAGATCAACTTTACTTTCTTCTTGCTCATTCTCCTGAGGCTTGTTTGGCATTTCAGCTGAATGGAAACACTTGACCCGAACGCTTTGGCAGTCTCCCACCACTGGCCCAGGCAGTCCTGTTCACATGATGTCTGCAGCAAACGTTATTACACCAGCAGCCTGTTTTGCATGGTGGGTGTGACTTCCTCGTTTCCATACAAACTTTCTGCATAAGCTCCACTTTCCCCCTTGATTTCCTGGTTGGCTTCACAAGGTATAGAATCTATACTGTAGATAATTTGACCTCAGTGACATCCTAATGGGTCCTGTCTGCACCACCTTTAGGAGGCCTAAGTCCACTTCCACTCATTTACACTCAGGTTTCACAGTTCTGTTTTCTAGTATTGGAGATACCCCCTTTGTTTAATATATAGTGCACATATTATAATACATAATTACATGATTATGTTCCAGTAATACATGACTTCCGTAAAAAATATTAAATACCAAGAAACCTATGAAGGTTAACTGAAAAGTTTCATGCCAACTCAGTTTGGTCTTTAAAACATTATCTGGCCAGGGCCCTGCCCTCAAAGCATGCTAATGTTCTCTAATCCACTACAGACTGCCCAAGCTTATTACATTACACATATAGTATTTTCACTTTGTGATGGTGGGAAAGCAGTGTGCACTCAGTAGAAATAATGCTTTGAATTTTGATTTTATTTTCTTCTTCTTGAGACAAGGTCTCATGTGCCCAAGTTGTCCTCAGACTCACTTAGCTGATAGTGACCTTGAGCCCCTGAGCCTCTTACCTTCGCCTCCTTAGAGCTGGGATTACAGGCTTGCGCCACCAGCTTGCTCGATGTCGTCTTGGTATGGACCCCAGGGCTTTATGGATGCCATGCAAGTACTTTGACAGCCGGGCTAAGTCCTCAGCCTTCAGATATGAATTTTGAGCTCAGCGCTACGTTGTACAACACCGTTTGTTGATGCTGAACACGAGAGCTCATCACAGCTCCCAGTCAGTCACGGAGCCTCAAGGGTTAGTAATGGCTCATAAGCTGTGGATTGGCTAAATTCAATGCCTTAATGCATCTTGACTTCTGCCAGTTTCAATTTATGCCAAATTCATTGTGATACAACCCATCGGAAGTTGGGAAGCGATCTGCTTTGTCTCGGGTCTTTCAGTCATCTGGTAGCTTCCCTTTCAACCACCTGCAGAGACATTATGGGTTGCTATCATTTGTTTTTATTTTATGGTTTGGGGGTGGATTTTGTACCCAGTTTGGTTGAGTATGCCATCCATGGATGCCACCCGCCCCCCTTTCCTCCTTGGTTCTTCTGTGTGTTTCTATGAAAGAACACAGAAAGATTCAAAAGCTACTGTGTCTTCACAGGCTTCTGATTTGAATAACAAGTTAAAAAATGACCACAGAACAAGATAAACATCATCCTTCACTGGCGAAAGCCTAAGAAATACTGTTGTCTATAAGGTAATGTCTGACAACCTGGGTTGTGCATTATTAGCAACGTCCTATTACTGTAACCAAGCTGATTCCTGGGTCTCCATTGCTGAGAGCCCGGGATTTAATTGTTCTCGGGTCTTGTGCTCCCACGTGATTGTACTGTGTAGCCAAGCTTGATAATTGCTAATGTGAAGACATAAACATTTGGTAAAGTGTTTCTCCCGTCTGTCCGTTCTGCACACGGATATGCCCCCTTCCCCCATCATTATTGCCCTGTGTGGCTCAGGTGAGGCTGACTCACGCCAGCAGCTGGGGTTGTCAAGACAAGCACGACACATCAGGTACTCCATTTCTCCCTAAGGACAGAGACAGACCCAGCTGAACCAGTGAAAAAAGTCCCCATGAGATTCGGAAGAATTGTCATAAAAGAGGCCTTTTTTTTTTTTTCGTGAGCCTCCAGATCATCATGAGTCTAGGTCTTCCAGTTGCTGTCCTTACTGCCCAGATGAGGGAAATCGGTGTTAGAAAGGGACTTAGAGAAAAGAACATTGTGGAGAAAGGGAAGTAGTAGAAGGTATTCTGATAACACTGCTGATTACTTGCTTTGTTAAAGCAAGGTTACTGCACAGCCGGGGCTGGCCTTGAACTCATGACACTTCACTTGCCTCAGCCCTCCAAGTACTCGGATTATAGGGAGGCATGAGCCACCACAGCCAGCTTGGTGATGAACTTTTTAGGAATTTAAAATACACTACTTCGTTTCACCTAATGACAGAACAACTAAGAAGCTCACACTTTGGGGTTGCTTCTCAAAAGAAATTTCTTCTTCTGGCCAGCGTATGTGATTTACAGCCACCCACTAGTAGGTACGGCTGGAATCTTTGAACCTTGTGCTCAACAGCGGAGGACAAGGCAGGAAGCAAACTGGAAGGTAGGCAGTGGGACATGGCCCTGGACAAGCCCAATGATGCCATATGCCAGTCACCTTCCCAGATTCCCCGGCTGAGTGGCTTCCTTCCAAACTGTGACTCATGGTTGGGTGAGCTGAACTGCTGTCTCTAAGCCCCACTGCCCTCTTCAGCAGCAGCAGCACCCCTACAGACCCAGGTCACTGCCCCTCTCTCTTCAGCAGCAGCACCCCTACAGACCCAGGTCACTGCCCCTCTTCAGCAGCAGCAGCAGCAGCACCCCTGCAGACCCAGGTCACTGCCCCTCTCTCTTCAGCAGCAGCAGCACCCCTACAGACCCAGGTCACTGCCCTTGTTCTACTGGGCAGTAGGACACTGGAATAGGACACTGACTCAGTTCTCTTCATGATCGTTCTACACAGGAGAAGCCGGGAAACAACAGGCGATAAGGTGCTCCATTTGCCGTCATTGAGTCCCGAAGCCCAGATGTGTTCCTGGAGTTCCCAGCCGTGACCAAATACACGTCCTTTTTTTGTTATTGTTTATGGAATCATTATTTATACCATTAATTCTAGAGTAACACATTTTTCTTATGTGTAATCAAGTTACGTCAAGAAACATGTCACAGAGTGTTGGAAATTACCTTTTTTTTTTTTTTTCCTGGCTGTTTTGGCTTTGAGTGTATGTTAAGCTTAGTAGGTTGGATCCGGATCTGACTGGCTTCTGGGAATCTTCATATTGTGTCCTTATTCGCAGGCCTAACTTTGTCCCGTCAGCCTTCCCGCTGGTCAGGTGGGACATGATTCATTGACATTGATCCTGGTGTCCATTGTCATTCCTTGTAGCAACCCTGCAGCCTACTCCTTTTGCAAATGGTGCTTTGTTTAACCTTTCTTATGCTGTCTTGTCCTTAAACCCTGAATTCGACCTTTCTTCCCATTGTCCCAACGAGTGGCAGATTAATAATTGTTCCAGTGGCAATAGATCCTTACTAACTGTAAAATATTCTCCAAGGACCGAAACGCCCACTTTTAATTGTATCTACTGCACACAAGTCAAAGCATGTCAACATACTGCCCAAGAGTTCCCGCCCCTAAACGTGAACAATATTTATCTACTGAAGAGAAATTAAATTCAGAATGAACTTGGAGCTAGTTTCCCTGACTCATTTGTCAAGTGTAATATAACTTGAATGTCTAGATACAAAGAGCTGTTTGCTCACCACAGAATTCTTTAACCAGTGAAAGGATGTCAAAATTTTCCTGTAGTCAATTTAAACTGCAGATAAGATTTTAAAGTAGCACAAGGAAAAGAAGTTTAAGAATAGAATTTGGGGGTGGGTACAGCGTGTGTTTTGAAAGTGTCTTCCTTCCCTTTCCTCTCTTTCTCCTTTGACCAATGGTGGGGAGATCTGAAGGGCTGGCCCATTTTTTCCTCACTATCAATCCACTGTCATTCCAATCAGCAATAAAGCAGTGTCACCATGCTTGAGGCTGCTCTTTGTGGGCGTGTTCATTGGTACTGATGCGGTGCTTTTAGTTACTTACTGAGAATGGGTTCACAGGCCCCCTCCCCCAGTAACCACTGAGGAACACAGTGGGAAAAAGAGATACCCACCAACAATAGTACAAAAGGGTGTAGAATATTTATGCCTACCTTAAACTAAAATGTGCATGGCACAAATGAGGATAATTATATAACTTACTGAAAGCATAAAGAAGACAAACAATGTAATAAAGGCAGTGTGGCTGTATCCTTGAGTGAGGCTCTTTGAGTCGCCCGCTTGGCTGGGAGGCAGAGGCATAGGAACACTGCAGTCACCAGCACATGGCTCTTGGCAGGACTCAGGGCTGGAAATTTACTACCTTCTCTGTGCTTTGGTTTCTGCATCTGTGAAACCGGGAGAGGGAAAAATCAGTACTCCGTAGGACAGCAGTGAAAGTTGAGTAAGTTAATGCAGACAGAATGTTTAGAAGTGTGTGGCAAATTGCAAGCCTTTGCTGTAGATTTATTAGTTATTTGCACTGTTTCTTATGTCAACCCCCAATACAGGCACCATTGTTACAATCATGGTTATCAGACAGGATAGAGGCTTGCCTCGTGTCATGTGGTGCATGACGGTTCCCTAGGCTGATCTGTCGACTTGTGTGTTTTGAAGATAAGAAGGCAGTGATATTTGTTCTGACTTGCAGAGTCATTCTAGAGTTCATTTGAAAGAATAAACAGGAAAATTAAGGAAAGAAAACAGATAAAATGGGAGATAGTCATATATGATTGTATAAACAATGCCAATATTTCTGTGAAAATAGAAGATAATTAGGGTGGTCGTGGTGTTCCTTATTCTGATTGTGGGATTCATTATGCAACTGGGATCCTAGTCAAAATTATTAAAACTTTACATTGAAAAGGAGGCAAAATTTATGTATAAAAATTACACTACAATAAAACTTGAGGAGAAAAAGGTAACTGTAATTAAAAAGGTAGGTAACTAAGTAGAAATATACATGAACATAACAAAGAATGTGTTTGCCTTAGCAACAGTGGCAGCTACACAGTCATTTAACCTGGACCTCACAATTCCAGTCCTGAGGACACAGCCAGAAATGAGAGTTCATCTCTGTCAATGGCAGGTGAAGAATGTTCCGACCTGCCATACTCATAATGACTCCAAATTACAAAGAAGCCCAAGCTCCATCAACAGTAGAATGGGTACACAGATCTTACTATATTTAAACAGTGGGGAAAAATCATATACTCTGAAGGCTGAGGCAGGAGGAGTACTGTGAATTTGAGAAGGCCTCCTTACAGGAGCTTCTCAGAAAAAGAAAAAGAAAGAAAGAGAGAAAGAGAGAGAGAGAGAGAGAGAGGGGGGGAGGGAGGGAGGAAGGAAAGAGGGAAAGAGGAAGGGAAGGGAAGGGAGGAAAGGGAGAAAAAAAAACTAGATAGAAAAATAAAACAATGGCGAATTTCCCAGACATATTGTGGAAGGAAAAGAGAACACTCAGGATGTTTGTGTTTATAAGTACATAACAGGCTCCACTTGTCTGCAGTGATGGAATTTATTATCTTGGTTACTCTGGAATGGTTACTGCTGACTGGGAGGAGTCATCGAGAGCCCTTGGGTGCTGGAAGTCTTTTATATGTAGATCTGGGCGTTGATTGCGTGTGTGTGTGTGTGTGTGTGTGTGTGTGTGTGTGTGTGTGTGTGTGTGTGTAGAATCTGTTGAGCTACACAGTAAAAACTTTCCCGTATGTAGATTATACATTAAAAAAAAAAAAGCCCTAATCTAAATGAGAAAGATGGGCAAAGACTGGAGATCCCATAAGAAGAATCGGTAGGCTTCACTCTCATGAACACACAGACACAAATTCCATCTCAGGATTATACAACATCTGCTGTTGAGGAAGATGAAATTATCAGAAATATCCTTAGATGAAGATTTGTGGCCGAATGATTCTCAAAGATGTCCTTGAATCTGAAAGAATCCGGGGAGGGAATAAGGGCTGTGGCGCAGGAGAGGAAGTCAAGGGCACCTGCTGTGGGAGCTTCTTCTCAACTCCATTCCAAGGCATTCTGGAGAATAGCTGACAGCCATACCTGCTGCTGTTCCGGGGCGTGTGTGTGTGTGTGTGTGTGTGTGTGTGTGTGTGTGTGTGTGTGCGCTCTCATGCCTCCTGGATCTCAACACTATTGCTCAGGGCTCATCGGTGCCTGCAAGAGTCAAGAGAGCAGCTGGCAGCTGGTTAGATAGGAGCTGATGTGCAAAAGCTGAGGGATAGGCACGTGGCAGCAGTAAGTGGGGACCCAAGGAGTCTAGTCAAAATCCTTCTAGCAGCTGCAAAATGTGTGTTGATGCAAGGCTGGAGAGGAACAGCTAACGTGTCATCTTTTATAAAACTGAACTAAGCAATTAGGACAGTTGGGAAGTAGGGAAACACCACCAGGAACTCATGACTGGTCTGTCCCCCGAGACAACTAGATATTTCTGATAACTTTCCATGTATTTTCTTCACAATAGTGCTTTGTTCCTGAGGTTAGCGGGGAGACGTAGATGAGGGTGATGAGCTGATTTGTGTGGGAACCATTCAGTTCCTATTTAAATCTTAGACTTTGATGAGTCATGTGTGTGTCAGAGACACATTTGGATTGTGAAATGGTGTGTGTGTGTGCTCTCGCTGGCAGGCTTATTTGGTCAACGAGAATTCTTATCCTACCTTGAGAAGTCAGGACAGTCCCCTTGCTGGCGTCCTTTGTACTTTATTGCATTTCATCTTAATGACATCCTGTGGGACTGCAGGGTCAATTATTCTCCACTGAGGCAACTGAAGCCCGAGAGGCTTGGCTCTCGCTGCTTTGCAGACCTAGCGGCTCACCCTGTCGTCGGCAGGAGTTCTGTAGACTCTTCTTTGGAATGCTTGGATGTGAGGCCCAATCTGTGTTTTATAAAAAGCTCCCAGCCTGATCTCCATGTACAGCCAGATTTAGAAACAGAAGCATTAAGTGACATTCCCAGGTCCAAAGGAAACACTTCTAGGTCATAGATTTAATCTTTTCCTGAATCCATTTGGGAAGAGCTATAGTAATTCAGTCTAACATATTTCCTTCTATATACAGAATTACTAACACACACACACACACACACACACACACACACATACACACACACACACACACACACAGAGAAAGAGAGAGAGAGAGACAGAGAGACAGAGAGACAGAGAGAGAGAAGAGATTTCCTTGGACAAACTTCCTGCTGCCGCCTCCCAGGTGCTGGGATTACAGGTCTGTGTCATCAGGTTTAACCTAGATTCTTTTTGTTTTAAAACATATAATGCAGTTTTTCAAAGTAAATGATGTATTTCAAGCAAGCTTCAAGATGGTTGTACCGAGTAATTCAGTCTTCTTAACCTTATACTTATGGCTCTTGCCTTCCTGATTAGAGTCGCTGTATTTTCATCTTTTTCTTTTTAAGTGCTTTTTGTTTGTTTGGTTTTGGTTTTGTGAGGCAAGGCCTCACTATGCAGCCCTGGCTGGCCCAGAGTTCACTGTGTAGAAATGGCTGGCTCAAATTTGTCCCGATCCCTCTGTCTCAGACCCCTTTTTCCTTGTTTTTGAGTTTATCGAATCCTCACGACAAGAATCATGTTCATTTCTTTAAACTCGTCTTGCGTTTTTTCTCCTTGCCATTATTTATAATCTTACGTATTTTGAGACAATCTCTAGCACTGTGGTTTGAATGTGTTGCTAAGTCAACTTGTTGGGAACTTAACCCTCAATATAACCGTTTAGAGGAGGTGGAGTCGGACCAGAGGTAAACAGGCCACCAAGACTCACCCTTATGAACATATTCTTGACATGATTGTCAGCGTGGATTCCTTAGGAAAGGTTAGGTTCAGCCCTTGGTTCTGTTACTTTCTCTTCGCCTTCGTGCCCTGACATGTGACGAGAAAGCCTTCAGTAGATGCCAGGCCCTGGATTTTGGATTTGCGGCTAATAGAGCCATGAACCAATCCATCTCTGCCCTATACAAATGATGCAGTCTGTTCTGTTACAGCAGCACATAAGAACCATGACATTAAGCTTTGGATTTCAGTGTCTTCCCTGAAGACTACATAATGTCAACAAAGCAAGTGGTTACACTGAGTAGGTGCTGACTGTGGATGAAGAGTACGCCAAGTTGTTCACACACAGCAAGTCATTAAGCAAAGTGACTACCAAACTCAGTAAAGCCAGGTTCACCCTGGTTAAGCAGCCATGGGATAATGAGAAGTTTCAACCAGGGAAAAAGTTGGAGACAAAAGATAGCTATCAACAACCTCCCAGACTTAGAGAGCTAGACTTCTAACGACTGTAGGTCCAAACTCTGCTTTTAAAGATACCCCACTGGTCTTTGGGGCTGGATACCCATCCATCAAAGTAGACCTGCAGCTTTTCTTGGTGCTTAATGATTCTAAATTGCCCCTTCTTTGTGCCCAAATAAAGATCCTCCCTGGTATAAGGTCACTTTCTCTGGATTTCTGGATTTCTCTGATTTCTTGGGCCAGTGAGATGGTTCACAGGGTAAAGGTGTTTACCAACAAGGCTGATGGCCTGCATTAGATACCCAGACTCCGCATGTAGAAGGAGAGAGCAGACTCTTGCAAGCCATCCTCTGACTTCCAAACACACGTTTACACACACACACACACACACACACACACACACACACACACACTGAAAATGAAACTGACTTCTTAAACAGACTTCACTTTTCTCATTAAAAGGATTAAGTGAAACGGACTCTGGAGTCAGTGTCTTAGGTATGACCCCTGGTTCAACCATTCGGCTGTAAAGCCTCTGCTGCTTTCTTAGCCTGCCTGGGTTTTGTCATTGATGAACTGGAAACACTACCCATAGGCTGCCTTAGGGTTGGCTTGTAAAGATTACGTTCAGTAATGTATTTCAAGCCCTTGCTTATTATAAATGAGTGATACATTCTCAATAATGATAATAACCGCAACAAAAAGTTGTCACAAAACACTGCCTATGTTTGACAATGATCGTTAATCCAATCACTTATAATATCTACGGAACATTAATAAATTTTAATTTGCCTTTGGAAAACTTCAAAATTATCTCATTCTCCACCCCCTACTCAATCAGCCTGAGATTGTTTACCATAGCAGTTGACAATCCTATACATTCAACACGTCTAAGAAATTAGCCAAGGCTTGTGGCACACGACTGTAACCCCAGTGTGTAGCTGGGGAAAGCAGACTGAAAGTTCTGGGTAAGCCTGGGCTCTATGGCAGGACCTTGACTCAACAAACAAATAAGCAACATGATCCTAAGAAATTTATTACAGCATTTAAAAATAACAAAGACCTTCATTCATTAAAAGACATTGATAATGCATGAAGATATAATGAATCTGAGGAATATTTCCGCTGAGATACTGTTTGTTTCTTTTTGGTTGGTTGATTTTGTTTGTGAGACAAGGTCTCACTGTGTGTTCCTGCCTGGCCTGGAACTCAATATGTACACTCGGCTCACCTCACATTTTCAAATGTCTGCCTGTCTCTGCTTCCCCAGTGCTGGCATCAAAGGTATGCATCACCATGCCTGGCACTATTGGCTTCTTTTAAAATCAACCCTAAATGATCTATATATCTGAATAGTTCAGTAGTAGAGCATGGCCTAGTATTTGTGAAGATACTGCAAGAAAATAATTAATTAAATAAGAAAAATAGAATGTATAATCAGCAGTTCAGCCAGTCCTGAGGATGTCTAATGATGAGGAGTAACATATATTCTCTGGTCTCATGGCCCTTACAGTTGGATGAGACAGACAGATATTAATCAAATAGTCATTAAAATGGAGTTCATTAGTAAGCAAGACAAAGGCTCTAAAGAAACAAGGCATGTTCTTACACTAACAGATTCTTGACCTTGCTAGGACTCTCTGAGGAAATTATACTTGAACCAAGACGTGAGCCATAACCAGAGCCAAGTGAGGGGTCAGCCAGGCTGGGTGACGCAGCTGTAGCAAGGAGACTTTCTGTCTTTGTGAGGAAAGAACACCAGGAACAAGGACAGAGAGCAAGAGATCTAGGTGGAGAGCAGTCTCTAGGTGAGGTTGAGGAGGGTGTGGCCGGTGCCTGCAGGCCCTTACTAGCCTTGCTAGGGCCTCTTACGATTGGGAAGCACTTGAGAGATGAAAGCAGATGCGTCAATCAAGACGTGCTGACACTTTGCAAAGACGGTGATGGCAGCAGTGTGAGGAATGGACAGGTAAGAGCCTGAACATTCAGCAGGGAAATCAGCAGGCCACAACTGGAAAAGTGTAGGGGAGAAGTAGTACGTTCTTGAACTGGGACCATCACGGAAGAGATGGAAGGAAGTACATTTGTGTCCTCAATGTTCACAGGCAGGCATATTCAGAAGTAGGACTTGGTGACATGAAGATGTGGGCGTTAAAGGGCTCTCCATTTTCAGACATAAGTAACTGAGAATATGAGGTACCTCTTATAGTGACCACTGTAAACAAACAAACAAAAAAAGAATTGTAGCAATCATAGTTTGGATGCTAGGTTATAGATATATTTAATATGCTGCATCTTACATCATGGAATGAAAACACAAGTAGTGATAAGAGAGGCCTGATGGGTATTTTATCCAGAATACAATCAGGGCAAGCCCAGTTCTAGCTGTTGGATTCTGAGCTGGTGTGGTGGTGCAAGCCTGTAATTCCAGCACACAGGGGGCTGAAGCAGGAGGACTGGGTCTGAATCTCTGTCTCGGGAAGAAAGCAATGCCGTCAGACAATGCTTGGGTGCAAACTTTCCAATTGCTTCCTCGTGAACTCACATAAGAGGATAATAAATGTATGAACATGGAGGACAAGGCTATGGAACAGAAAAGACAGCAGCAGTAAGACTGAATTAGACGAGCAGCATCTGAATTAGGACATCCGGGAAGACTGAATCTTACTTACAGTTTTGGGAATCACCTCTGCTACAGTGCAGAGTTCAGTAGGGTGGAACACAGGCACCTTAGGAACTTGCACTTGAGGTCCTGAGGAAGTACAAGTGCTATGACGATATTAGAGATTAGGGATCAACAGTAAATTTGAAATTTGTTTACTGTGGCTTCCTCCATTTTCTTCTTTGACTTGACTCCCAGGGCATGGTAGGGAGGCAGGCAGGCTTACATTTTCCCAACAGCAACCTGGACACATCCTCTGGGCAGTCTCATTGGCCTATGAAGAAAGGCACCGACTTTGGTCCAATGTGGTGGTCTCTGTCACACCATCCTGAAGTAAACAAAGGACAAATTTTTTTTTTGCATAGAGCACTGACTTTCAATCCTATTCTCAAACAAAGCTAGGGATGCACAAGGCCAGTGTGGGATGGCAAAAAAAATCTGTAAAAATCTTACTAATGAAAGATAGAGACCAAAAGAAAAAGAAGGCAGGAACCCAAAGGAAACAAATTCTGCCCATAGAAAACTTCAGACATAAACTCTCTTGTCTTCAGAGAGATAGGAGAAGATAGGAAACAATAATGCGGCTGTCTACAAAAGGAATACTTGCTGAGCTCAGAAGAGGCTTGCCACTAATACATAACGCTAGAAGTGAGAAATTCAATCTGCAGGCTAAAAGATAAAGTTAGGGAAAGCCCCAAGGAAGTAAGCAAAAAGACTAATATAAGGATGTGGGAGAGAAAAGCTATGAAAATTAGAGGACCCGTCAGGAGGCTCAACATCCAGTAGCAGGTTATTAAAAGGAGAGAGAGTGCAGGGGAGACAAGAAAAACCAGTGAAAGTGGGTGCAGACTCTGTTTCCGGATGTCTGGGCCTCTCAGGTGCCCCCAGAGTGGGAGTAACAGAGACCCTCATTGGAAAGTGGTGATACAACTTTCACTGACATATTCCTAGGCCCTGGAACCACGGCTGGCACATGGTAGACAGTGTATAACTTTTTCTTTTATATTACCAGAGATGTATGCTAGGCAAACATTATACCACTGAATTACATCCCCAGCCCTAGATATTCTGTAAACCTGTGTCAAGGGACAGACAAGAATTCTAAAGAAAGAAAGTGCAAAATCCTAAGGGGGAAACCCTTCACTTTTAACATTTACAAAATCAAGAAGCAGAATGTCACATGTGTACTCAACAGCAGAAACAAATCTAGAGTACCATAGAGGAGTTTTAAAATTCAAAGGAAAAACGGACTTTTTCTATTTTTCTACTGAAAAATCACAAATTACAAATGAAGATACATAAGGTCTCCCCACATTTAGTTACTCTATGTTATTGTGAGGGAGTTCCTAAGTGGTGGGAAGTAAGTGAGAAGGAGGAAGCCTTGTAAACCAGAGAGAGGCAGAAAGAGAGAAGCCTTAGGACTAACTGTGTAGAAAGCCCTGGTGCCGATGAGGGTTAATGTTGGAGAGGACTTGATCCAGATTCAGGCAAGCCAAGTTTCTTCCAGAAAAGGAACTTGTTAGGGTTCTTGATGCATTTGGATATATTGAAAAGAGGCCCATAAAATTAAAGGAGAGGTTGAATTGGGAATAAATATAAGTAAACCTAGGTAAACAATAACAACATCAAATCAAGAGAATACTTTGTAGGAAAATGAAGGGCCGTGTAGGGAAGGAAACGCAGTCCCCACGAGCTATGGAGATTAGCTGTGAACATCATGGTCCTTCTCAAGCTTGCAGCATAAACATCCTCCAGGTTTGGCCTGGCTAGCCTTGTCTTCAAAGCAGCCATGATCAGTCCGGGCCTATCAACACTCCCCTGTAGAAGAAGGTTCAGGAAGGATCATCAGACCCTCTGCTGAGATTCTAGCCACACCTTCCCGCCCCCTATTGTGCATAATCGTGTCCCAGTTACATGTGATCTTGACTGTAGAGTGTATAGGAGGTGGAAGATTTGATTGGAGACAGGAAATCTAACCATGCAGCTCTTGCTAGTCATTCATTACCCATTCTGGGATGGGGCTTTTCAGTGATGTAGAAGTCTGAGACTCACCCATGATTCTGTATGTAACCCCAGTCAACTCACTGTTCACCAAGCTGGACTTGGATGGAATCATTTCTTTGGCCCAGTGGTGCTCTATTGGGTAAATAGACATATTTCTGTGTATTTATCCAGGAAAAGTCATATAACAGACTGGCACTGGAACGGGAACCTGACAGAAGCAAAGATGGATCTGGGTGGAATGGTTGCATTGTCTTTACTGTATTGGGGCTGAGCCCTTTATGATGGGATGTCTGTGGCAGCGGGGGTGGGTGGGTGATGGATCCCAATATGGTTATCCTATCTTACCCATGTAATAAAGGATAGTATGCCTTCTTGCTGTAGTGACAGTTACAGATAATAGAACACACAACTGAGGCCGAGCTGTCTGCCCACAGAGAGTGTAAGCGTGTGGGGCTTGAGGAAGGTTCCCAGTAGAGCCACCTGCCTCCACCTGCTGTGGGGTTACCTGCCTCCCTCTTCAGTGGTGTCTACCACATGACTTGGGGTCACTCCCAAATCGCTGCAAGACTGGAGCATGTGTTGTAATCTCTGAAAGTAGCCAGCATGGAACAGGATTGCAAGGAGGCTGCAGCCACAGTTGCATGACTCCTGCTCTGGATAACGAGACGCACAACTGAGGCCGAGCGATGTGCTCAGAGGGAATTTGCTCTCCTGAAGGATGAATTTCAACAGGACGTGTGAGAGGCAGCCACCCCGTTTGCTTCTGGCTTGCCAGGAATAATGGATAAGAGGGGGGATGATGTGAAGGTACCGGCTTGCCATTTCTTACAGTTGGATGAGGGAGGGTCAGGCCAAGTGCCTGCCTAGGTCACTTGGGAACAAATGTGGCAAGATTTGTATTGAGCCAGAGTTCTGCAGGGTCGGGGTGGAAGACGGACAGAGAGACAAATGCTGTGATTTTGAGCCTCTGGAAGACAAATTTTCTTGTCTCTGGAAGAGGAGACATTTCACCAAAGGGGACAACAACAGAGAGGTGCTCATGATTTCTACTGTCCCCCCCACCACTGGGAAGGAAGGAGATCCGATGTGATGTGAACCATCCCAGCTGCTTTTCTAACAAAGTTGCCAAGGTTACCTGTAGGTGAGGACCATGCAGGGCCCCTAGGGACCCTATGTTGAATTGTGGATTAGTCTACTGCTAACACGCGTGCTAACACGCAAAATATTTAGCTTAGGTGGATTCTGGGTTCACCAAGCTGCGCTTTCCTAGAATTATTTCTTTGTTCTGGTTTTTGTTCCCTTGTCTAAGGTGACAGGTTGGATATAATGACAGCCGTGGTGTGAGCACATGGAGAGGGTCAACAGAAAGATGGGGGAATGTTCATAGTTTAGTGGAGAAGGAGAAAGAATGGGAGTGAGTGTCTACGGTGACATAATGAGAGAATTCCTAAAATGGAGCGCCCACAAACTAACAATCTGAGCACACACACTGTTTAGTGAAGTGAAGGGAAAGAGAAATCGATTAAGAGTGTGTTTGAGGGAATGAATAGAATTATGTCCAGGGAGTGATAGGTACACTTGAGAAGATGCCTGCTTGAGATGTTTGCTTTAAAAACAAATTTTAATTATGTCCAGGGAGTGATAGGTACACTTGAGAAGATGCCTGCTTGAGACATTTGTTTTAAAAACAAATTTTGTAGCCGGGCGGTGGTGGCGCACGCCTTTAATCCCAGCACTCGGGAGGCAGAGCCAGGTGGATCTCTGTGAGTTCGAGGCCAGCCTGGGCTACCAAGTGAGTTCCAGGAAAGGCGCAAAGCTACACAGAGAAACTCTGTCTCGAAAAACCAAAAAAAACCAAAAAAAACAAAAAAAACAAAAAATCAAAAAATCAAAAAACAAAAAAAAACAAATTTTGTAGAAATATGTGATTTTTAAAAAATAAATATATGTATAACTTCATTAAAAATAAAATACAAATAATATCAGGCTCTGGAATGGTACCCCTGTGTGCAGATCCAATTTCTAACTCTTACTAATTGTGCACTATACATTACCGATATAAAGAGTGATGACAGAATTAAGTACATAATATTCATAAAGCTTCAACACTGTGCCTGGCCTTTTGAGGAGTTACTTTTGCTTTGTTTCTTGCCAATCATCTTTATTTTATTCACTTGGCTGTTCCCCCAGGCTATCAAATTTCCATTTTGCTTCTGATCACATCACCTTCCAGATATTAACAACAATTCACTTTGTTTGGGATTATGAATACTCCCAAATAAGTCAATAATATCCTAATATCTGCTTAACTATCAAAAAACAGATAGCATTCTATGTACATATGCCATGAGTTTTCTCAGAGCACATTCAAAAACACATTTGCCAAAAATCACAGGTAATCTGTTTCTCACTTGGTGCTTTCTTGTCTGCTTTGTGAGTGTGTGTGTGTGTGTGTGTGTGTGTGTGTGTGTGTGTGTGTGTGCATTTGTGCAGTGGACAATGACGGGATCTGAACTCAAGCTGAAGTTCTGTCATTCCAAGAGTACTGTTCTTTGTATCACCTGAGTGGACTGCCTTGAGTGACAATCACTTTGGGCTCAAATAAGGGAGCTTCAGGGACAACAGACAACTTTTAAGTTCCTGTGAGCCTCCACTTTCCATGCTGTATTGAGGTGTAGTACAAGTTAAGCCTGTTTTGTTAGTGGGATTTATCCCTCCCATATAAGGACTATGGATTCTACTATTACAGTGCACAGGGTTTTGAAATGCTGTTCTTTTGCATGCAATTTTCACTTCCTGTTTTACTCATAAATAACACAATACAGATGGCTTTTTATTTTCATTTTTCCAATGACGTGGGCATCTTATCTAGCAAGAGATGCAGAAGCTCATTTCACATTTCCCAAGAAGCTATGAGGTTTTGAAACTCACCAGGCTCAGAGCTCCCTGAGGGGATAAGCTTGGACTGGACATGACTGCTCGTTTCCAATAATTCTCTGGAAATAAATCAGCTAGGGCCAGGTGTGGGTTTCTGCTGATGGACTATATCCAGGGCTGGGGTGGGACACCAGGAGAGTTTCTTCTGCGTCAGCTCTAGATACTCCCTCAGTAAACTATACTCAGCCAGCTAAAAGACTGCAAATAGAGCTGGAGAGATGGCTCAGCGGGTAGAGCACTGGCTGGGGTGGTGATGGCACACGTCTTTAATCCCAGCACTCGGGAGGCAGAGCCAGGTGGATCTCTGTGAGTTCGAGGCCAGCCTGGACTACCAAGTGAGTTCCAGAGTTCCAGGAAAGGCTCCAAAGCTACACAGAGAAACCCTGTCTCAACAAACAAACAAACAAACAAACAAACAAACAAACAAACAAAAAAGCGCTGGCTGCTCTTCCAGAGGTCCTGAGTTCAATTCCCAGCAACCACATGGTGGCTCACAACCATCTGTAATGAGATCTGGTGCCCTCTTCTGGCCTGCATGCATGCATGTAGGCAGAACACTGTATACATAATAAATAAATAAACCTTTAAGAAAGAAAGAAAGAAAGAAAGAAAGAAAGAAAGAAAGAAAGAAAGAAAGAAAGAAAGGAAGGAAGGAAGGAAGGAAGGAAGAAGGAAGGAAGGAAGGAAGGAAGGAAGGAAGGAAAGAAAGAAAGAAAGAAAGAAAGAAGGAAAGAAAGAAAGAAAGAAAGAAGGAAAGAAGGAAAGAAAGAAAGAAAAAGAAACTACAAATAATACAGCCCAGCCCAGTACCCTGTGGACGCTTCTGAGCTGGACATAGACCAGAGTGAGATTGCCTTTTGCTTATGTCTGGCTAAGTGTGTGTAATTGACTGGGCTGTCCACTTAGCTCAAGCATTCTGCTCTGCTTGCCCTCCTTACAGCAATTAGTCTGCGATCTGAGGGTCTGGCACTTGAGAAATAGTGCCTCTGTGAAACACGACTCGTATTTGGTATTTAAACCCCAACATGGGGTCGCAAAGATTTCTTTTGAAAGGAAATCTCTAGGAAACCAGTTGTCTTAGTATTAATTATATTTTAAAAGGTGCAGTCCAAAGCAACTCTCAAAAGTACCCTTAATCAATGTCTGGAGACTGTTTAATGCATTGATTAGAAGTTCCTAATCCTTGAGCACGCTGCTACTTAATGAACCATTAAGTAAAGTTAATTATTATTAATGATTGCAGACTTGAAAAATCCATCCTGGCCTTCGTTTCCCCACATGTTTATAGGGGATTAAAAGTCGAAAAAATGACACTCACATCCCCAGTACAACCAGGAAGCCAAGCAAGCACCCGCCACGCACATGCCGACTTGTGGATGCAGACCCCTCTCCTCCACACCTGTGTCCATCCTCCTTTCTTCTCGGCTTCATGAAAAGTTAATCCTGTAAAGAATATAACAAAGTCAGTCAAAAAGGTGTGTGAAGACTGGTCCGAGTTAACTGTGTTCTCTGTGGCAGGGTATTTTTATTTTAGCAGTTCTCTCGGGACAAATGAGAATCATCAGAATTCATGCTGGCAGAAGGGTGTAAAGGAAGGAATGGCCCCGATTGTAGGTCTCTGCAGAGGACTGAGATTTAAGGGAAAAAAAATGCTGTGAACTCTTAGCAGGAGTACCTGGCGTACAGTGGATGCTCAACAAACGTTAGGGGTCTTCTTTTTGAATTTTTAGGTTTTAATTGTGTGTATATTTTGTGTGTGGGTTTGTGTCCGAGTGTGTGGGCCTGTGGAGGCCAGAAGCACCAGATCCCCCGGAACTGCAGCGGCAGGAGGCAGTGAGCCCCCTGAAGTGGGTGCTGGGAACTGAACTTCCTCCGAAGGGGACTGCAGGCCTAACTGATGAGCCATCTCCCTAGTCCCTAGCTGTCCTCTTACTGTGTGTTTCTCATCATGGGTCCCTCACTTAGCTCCCGGGGACAGTGACGGGGCTGTTATTGTGAAGTCTCCGGTCCCTGCACAGTCAGCATTGATTTGGATAGCTGTTTGGAGATTGTTCAGGGGAGAAGGGAAGGTTAGCTTCCGCTGTGGGTTGATGGGTAGAAAAGAATGCGTTAAGTTTTTCTGGCCCTTGTTCATGGGAGTCAGCTAAAGTGCGGTGCGGAGTACAAATGTAAACAACTCTTATCAGGGGATATTCACAAAATGTCAGGCATACGTAAAGTCCCAGGAGCCTCGTGGCTTTTCTCTGATATTGAACATGAAGGATTCTGAGGCCAGTTAGTTGCTATACTGCAGGGTGATGTTTCTTCTGGCACTATTCTCATCTTGATTCACATGGTGCCAGGGGTATTTGTTTTGCATGAGCCCCAGTTTCTGGTACTCTGAGCAAAGCTCTAAGAAAGTACAAGACTTTAGTGGGACATAAGGCTCTGCTATAAGGAGCTGGATACATGATTTAGAAGTGGTTTTAGTCTGCCACATAAATGGCCCTTAAAAAAAAGATGTTAGAATATCTTAATCAGTGGGAAAAATTGTTGGAGGGAAAATGAAATATTGGTGAATGAAATTTGCCTCAGTTTGTAATATCAAAATATTGGAAACCTCTTGTTCCATCAACAGAGGATTAATAGTAAATTATAGCCAACCTATCAAAAAAGAATGAGCAAGCTATCCATCACTGTGGAAAGACTGTTGGGACTCATTTTAAGGGAAAAGAAGCAAAATGCAATTAGTTCATAAGCCCTGGGGAAGAACCTACTACTATTATTCTGCTACATGGACGTAGTATTAAACTGTCCCCTAAAGACCTGTTGTACTAATGGCTTCATGCATCTCTCAGCCCTCGTATCTCCTTGCAGTAGACACCACTTAACACACAGATGCACAACTGGCCAAGGTGTAGAGAATAAGACACTTGGAGTGCTAAGCCCCAGACAGGATATCTTCACCACACTGCCTTCTAAGGCTCAAGGATCAGTGTGGAAGAGGGTTCGGGGGGAAAAGCCGGATGTGGTGGATGACAAGTGTTTTCTGAACACAGCATGCCAGGTGCACACGTTGTTGGCTGTTTTTCACTCTTTTGGCTCTTTGTTCTTTTGGGGGCCCGCCGTCATCCAGTTCCCAAACAAATACATACACAGAGACTTCTTATTACTTATAAATGCCTGGCCTTAGCTTGACTTGTTTCTTGCCAGCTTTTCTTAAATTATCCCATCTACCTTTTGCTTCTGGGCTTTTTCCTTTTCTTACTTCTGTATGTCTTACTTTCACCCTTACTCCGTGGCTGGCTGTGTGGCTGGGTGGCTGGCCCCTTCTTTTCTCACTCCTCTATCTTTTCTTCCCAGGCTTCTCCCATTTATTCTCTCTGCCTGCCAGCCCCACCTATCCTTTCTCCTGCCTTGCTATTGGTCATTCAGCTCTTTATTAGACCATCAGGTGTTTTAGGCAGGCACAGTCACACAGCTTCACAGAGTTAAACAAATGCAACATAAAAGAATGCAACACATCTTTGCACCATTAAATGCTCCACAGCATAAACAATTGTAACACATTTTAAAATAACATTCCACAACACGCACATATGAACTCATAACAGTGTGACAGACAGTACAAGATCTGTGGAAGCTCAAGTTGGACAGAATCCCAGTGTGGAGAGGGGAGGTGGGCACAGTGTTCGACCCCTAGCTAAGAAGCTATCATCAATTGATAGCGTCAGAGAGGAGGGAGAGGAGAGGGAAGGAGGAATAGAGGGAGGGAGGGAGGGAGGGAGGAAGAAGGGAGGGAGGGAGAAAGGGAGGGTGAGAGGGAAAGAGAGATTGTGTATCTTAAGAGTATCACCCCTAAGCAGGGTGGGGAGGCAGTGGGGGGGGGAGGGGCGGTGGTGGCACAGGCCTTTAATCCCAGCACTCGGGAGGCAGAGCCAGGTGGATCTCTGTGATTTTGAGGCCAGCCTGGTTCTACAAAGCAAGATCCAGGACAGGCACCAAAACCACACAGAGAAACCCTGTCTTGAAAAAAAAAAAAACAAAAAAAACAAAAAGAAAAAAGTGCTCGCTTCGGCAGCACATATACTAAAATTGGAATGATACAAAGAAGATTAGCATGGCCCCTGAGCAAGGATGACACACAAATTCATGAAGTGTTCCATATTTTAAAAAAAAAGAGTATCATCCCTTGTAGGTTGCCCACACTCTAGTGGAAGGCCACGCCCAAGAACATATGGGCAGCACAAATGGGTTTGGTGGGTTAAAGAAGAAAGTATACAAAATTGGGTGGGTAGGGAAGGGGGTGTTAACCTGGGAAGAGATGGGAGACATGGTGAAAATAATCAAACACATTATAAGAAATGCTCAAGGAACTTATAAAAATGAGGGGCAAAATGTAGAGGAAAATACACATGTGAATTTACTTACAAAAGTTTAGTTCGTCTCTGATATGGTACATAGGAAAATGGCAGCCACAGTGACTGAGGGGACTCAGGTGGCTATAGAACAGGGACAGAAGAGAGAAGCCTAAATACATCTTGTACATTTTTAATTTTTAGTCACGTGAATGTTTTCTTCTCTAAGAAGGAGTATTTTAATTTAAAAAGAGGATAATAAAGAAAAACTTGGTAATAAGTAGGGCATGGGTTCATGCATGTCTATCATGGGTTCATGCATGTCTATCATGGGTTCATGCATGTCTATCATGGGTTCATGCATGTCTATCAGCTGATTAGAGAGACAACTAAGCAACCACATAGACCTCTTCTGTTTTACTGAATCTTAGGAATCTTAGAACTTTCTAGAAAAGCGTTTTAGGAATGTTAAGCAATCATGAGCCTCTCTAGTCACTCATGGTTAGCTGAATCTCTCACATTCATGAATAATAACATGAATTTTCTTTAAGTGATGCGTGTGTGTGTGTGTGTGTGTGTGTGTGTGTGTGTGTGTGTGTATGTGGTGTTCTTAGTGAACTCTTCATCAGAAAGCCATGTGTATCTCACTGAATTCATAGCTGATTTATCATCTATTCAGCCCCAACCTTGATGTTCTCTCCTCACTGATTGTGGACAGGTGCTTGACCCAGATTAAATCACTCTTATCACTCTTGGTAATCAAATTTCTCTAGCCAACATTTAACTGGTTCAGAGACAGGTAGTCGAAGCCAACCTGGAAAGCACATTAGGTAAAAACTATGTAAACGAATGGAGGTAGGGACTGCCATTAGGAACTGGTTCATTAATTATAATAAATATTTCCCACTAATGTGTAATACCAACACTAGGGCAAAACCTTCGAGGGATATGTAGGAACCTTGTATTACCTTTGTAGGTTTCTAAAATTCCAAAATTGCCCTAAAGTCAAAACATATAAAAGTGACTAAAATAAGGCAAGTTTATTATGCCAGTTCTTATAACCTTCCAAGTGAAGAAAAAATTGTTCATTTTAAAAATTATTTAAAATTCTTTAATTTACACTTAAGCTATTTTAACTTAATTTCTTTTTTATTATTTCTTGCTCCATGCCCAGCATGGCTTCTTCCACGTTAATTTAGAAATGAAGTGATTGGGTCAGGAAGGCCAACATAGTCAGCTTCAACTTTACCGCTTTCTAGTCTGCCAATTTCTAGTGAATTGTTTTTAAAAATCATTCCCAGGGCCAGCAGGATGGCTCAGTGGGTGGAGCCCTTGCTACACAAACCGATAGCTTGCATTCCATCCCCGGGACCCACGTAAAAGTGAAATGAGAGTCCAGACTCCTCAACATTGTCTTCTGACTTCTACATCCATGCCATGTTACACACATGCATACGCATCTCACACACACACACACACACACACACACATCACAAACACACATACATACACATACACACATATCACAAACACACATACATACACATCACACACATACACACATATCACAAACACACATATATACACATCACACACACATATTACACATACACACACATATTACAAACACACATACATACACATCACATACATATACGCACATCACAAATACATGTACATATACATCACACACACATACACACATCGCAAACACACATACATACACATACATATACATCACACACATACACACACATATCGCTAACACATATACATACACATTACAAACACACATACATACACATCACACACACAATAGTAAACACATAAGAATGGTTAAAAAGAAAACAAATTCATTCTGAGATTCATGTTCGTTGCCCTATTTTGCTGTCTTGGTGGAAGACCAAACAAAGAGCATAGGCAATAACTAATTGCTGAACAGTGTAAACCTCTTCCATCAATTAAGTCTGTTTATCATTTGAAGTTATTTGATATGAAGGAGATTCTGATAACGTAATGTAGCTTGAGAAGTTGATTATCTGCTTTCTCAACTAGAACATTCTTCAATAGACTGTTTTTTAGGGCCAATGAGAATCCTACTGTAAAGTTTAGAAATCCAGTATTATTAATCCACATGATCACACTCGTATAGGAGAGTCATACTAATTAATTTCACGATGTGATGATTTTGAGTCTAAAACACTGAATGGCGTATAACTCGTCTACATTCATGGTAACCGCACTGTGTGTTTCCTTGTGTGTGTTTCCGGCTGTCGTCATACTTAGAAAGGTACTTGAGGTGAGATTCCTTTAGAGGTGAGAGAGCAGGTCAAGGGGGACTGGCTCACTTTATCAGACTGTCTGTAGACCGAAGCGGAGACGGCAGATTGTCCACGCACCCATGAACTATCCCCTTTCCAGGTCATGCTAGACTCTGAATTCCTCTTCTCACAACAATACTGGCTCTGATTGACAAAGGTTCTGTACCAGAGCAAAGTCTCCTAGAATGGATTGGGTAGTAAATATTTTGACCTTAGCAGAACGCGTGTTCAACTCTGTCCTGCATCTGGAAGGCAGCCGTAGGTAACAGAACAAACAAGCCGCTTGGGCCACTGTTTGCTGACGGCTGCTGATTTGCTTTGCTTTCAAACCTGCTCTCCAAACAGGCCTCCTATTCCACTCCACTCTGTGTCCCTCTCTGTGGATCTGTGTGCAAAGAAGAGTTAGCAGGAGGTACAAGATTGATATTTCTAGAAAGATCTGCTTGTGGCCACCTGACCAGCTTCTGGGAGCTTAGGTTCCAGGGGAGTTCCCACCAGTCTCTGAATTGTGCGTGGCTTCCTGTGCTTGCACTGTTTAAACATCACAGTCCATCTTCAGGACTTTCCTTCTGCTGTCCAGGGACTTGGGTATGCACCATAAGGAGAGTATTAGTACGTCCAGCCCTCAGTAAGAACTGCGGCACCAAGTCTGCAGTACCCTTCCCGGCAGGCAGCATTTTCTACCAGATGTTCCCACTTGTGACTCCTGCGGGAGCAGTTTGGACATGGCTTCCTCTAGACTTTGCCCTGTGTGCCTTTTCCGTCTTAATCTGTCACCGTTAGAGCTATATATAAGACTGTCCTATGAGTCCTTCAACAAAGCGTTGGGCCCTAACACACCCTTGCTTCTGGTCTCCTCCTTCCCAGTACAGCACCTGGTCCTGATCACACACTGATCTCTGCCCCCTCTTCCCTATTCTGGTTTTGTGGGATTCCTTCCTTCATCAGACATTCCCAAAATGCCCTGCTCGGCAGCCTCTGGCTTTTGTACTTACGTTTTCCCCTGCCTGTGCCTTTTATCTCAGATCTCTGCTCGGTTTCCCCCTCCCTCACTGATGTTTTCATCCAAGTCTGCTCTTCTGTAGTGATTGATTTACCAACTCCTGACTTGGCTCCTGCTGCTTCCCGAGACCCTTGCTGACGATTGAGGATTTGGGACTCAGCACAAACCTATACAGCACGAGAGATGGATGTGTTTGTTCTAGAAATTATCCCTGGCTGGAATGCATTCCACTCTTTTCTCTTCCTCTGTTCCTGTCAAGTGACGTAAGATGTAATATTTGAAGCCCTGTCGACTGTCTGGGAGCAGGATGCCATTTGGGAGTAGATAGTGTGGCCAAGAGAGCAAGAAGACCAATCCCTTAGAAACCACCTCATTGCTGTTTTTTTTTAAGATTTATTTTTTATTTTGTGTGTATATGTGTGTTTATGGGTTTATGCACGTGTGTGGATGTCTGTGGAGCCCAGAGGTATCAGATTCCCCTGGAACTGGAGTTACAAGAGGTTGTGAGCTGTCTGACGTAGTGCTCAGAACAAAACTCAGGTCCTTTGGAAGACTGTGAACTTAGCCACTGAACCATATTGCCAGCCCCCACCTCTGTACTTTGACAAATGCCAGAAATAAACATTGTTTTTCATTTAGCTTTTCCTTTTGTGATTTTTCTCTCACTTCAGTTTGTCCCAGTCTTAACTAATCCAAGCTCGGATCTGGAGTCTGATGTTTCAAAGCCTAGGAAGAGTCACACAATACAGAGCATAGTATGCAAATTCCATTCTGTGGACAAAATAGGAGAGGTGACGGGTAGATTGGCAAACCATGGGAAATCTCAGCTACAGGAAACCATTATAGTAATGCTTCCCAAGGAGTCATTCCTCCCCATGTCCCCACGCATCTTTTCAATGTGATAGTCCTTCTTCTATCAAAGATAGAGTTGGGGACAAAATGAAAAAGATTTGGCTGTTCTCTCTTCATTCCCTTAGATCTAGGCTGGACATGTGTTTGGCTTGGGTCAACAAGATGGAACAAATGTAAATTTTGCTGGTTCCAGAGTCTATGCCTTTAGAGAATGTGAAGCATCGGCTACCCTCCTGAAACCTTGACATCATCTTCCTGTGAAACCTGGTATCACTTTTCAGAGGATAGAAGACACTGTGGGGAGTGACAGGTGTCCCAGTGCAGAGCCACCACCAGCTGCCGGATGTGTGAGTGATGTCTCCTCAGGCCCTTTAGGCTCAGATGAGCAGTTAAGATGACTTGAGCATATGAATGCTTGCAGGCAAGGCCACCAGAAGTCACTCCTAGATGACATCATGAAAGTCTAGGGTTGCTGTTTTTAAGACGCTGGGTTTTGATGAGCATTTTTATGCAGCCAGTTCATACCCAAAGATTAATCCTGGTGACTATTTCATGCTCTGGAAAGAGCCTAAAAGAAGGTTGAATTGTGTTGGCAAAGAAGAAGCTTAATGGTTCAGGTTCATTTGCTCAGAGAGAGATGCCACAATCTTTAAAACCTTTAGTGTTAAATGAAGAACACAGCCAGTGTGGTAGGTAGCTCATCCCTGTAATCCCAACACTTAGGAGACTGAGACAGGAGGATTGCTTTGAGTTCAAGGCCAGCACAGGTTACATAGTGAGCCCCAAGCTAGCCTTTTTACAATGTGATAATCTTGTCTAAAAACAAAACAAAAGAATATAATGTTCAGCAGTGATAAATAACTTCAGAAAGGAGGGTCAGTAAATCTGTCCCAGGAACAGTGGATAAGAAATGGAAGATCTGGGTCACGGTCCTCCTTTCATTAACTCATTTTCTGACTTTAAAACATGCCCTGGCCTCTTGATGTTTCATTTTTTTTTTCAGGGATAATATGAGGTGTTGTGTGATATTTTGTGTTCTGACAAATAAAGCTTGCCTGGAGATCAGAGAAGCAGAACAGCCAGCCACTAGACTTCTTTCCTCTACGAAATCTCTGACTGAATAGGACATTCTGTCTCTACGAATCCTCAAACTGAATGGGGGGCCTAGATCCTGTTTCCACACGCCTTATATTCCTGTCTCCACCTCTCAAAGTGCTGGGATCAAATTTGTGTACCACCACCACCTGGCTCCATTTCTCTTTTAGACTGGTTCAATCTTGTGTAGCCCAGGGTGGCCTTGAACTCCTGATCTTCTTGTCTCCTCCTCGCAAGTGCTGGGATTAAAGGTGTGTGCCACCACCGCCTGGTCTCTATGGTTAACTACTGGCTAGTTCTGCCTTCTGATTTCCTTTTTTTCAGAACACAAACAAAGTATCACAACAATGAGGCCTAATCTATTCCTTACTCATCATTCACGAAGTTTCATTCACTTTTTACAGCTGGGTAGCACTGTTGTGTGTGTGTGTGTGTGTGGGGGGGGGGTGACAGATTTTAACTTTCCACTTACTCATTTACTACAATTTAGTTTTAAAAGACGTAGATTGCTTTCATAATCTATAAGGACACTTTGGAGGCTGAAATGTGCCCGCTTGGAGGAGCTCTGATCTTCTGTGCCTTAACGATAAGTCATTTACCTTGAAATTGCTCTTTCCCTTTCCATGGAGCTTAACGCTAAACATGATCACAACCCAACTTTGGTGCCGTTAGGTGACGGTAAGTGGGAAATGGGAGGAATCTGGGTCCTTGAGTGACTGCAGTAGATGCTCCTTGAATACCTGTACTGCTCACAGTACATCCGTTTATTTGTCCTACCCCCAACCTGTGTGTGTGTGTGTGTGTGTGTGTGTGTGTGCATCTTTTGATATTTTTCTGAATCTTTTGACTTTAAAAAGCAAGATCTTGATTTCTCTTACATTCACAAGGATACCTGCACTGTTTCCCCTTTAGAAGGTCCCTGCCTCTTCCATCTGTCCCACCCACACAGGAGAGCTAGCTAATAAGTCACAGGAAAGGGACATTAGTGTAATGTTTCCCTAGATGGAATCAGTGAACTCACTGCTCCTGCTTACGTAAGTCTCTATCTTGCTCCTTTGCCCTAGTCAGATGGTGGTACAGGAACCCTGCCCCGGGGGCTCAGTTTCCATCAGGACCTGCTGCTACCTTGTCTAGCTCGCTTCTCCTTTCTACTTCCTGTACACTGCCCTTGGCTTCCCCACAGCTAGACCACGCATAACCCCCTCAGATCACACAAGGACTTTCAATACTTGGAAGAAATAGTCAGACCATTAGACGTAAGAACACTGTAGGGGAGGAGTACTTAGGAGAGACACATGACCCAACGTTTGGTCAGGGGAAGGGAGTGTGGCCAATAGTGTCAAACAAAACAGAAGTACGAGAAGGGCAAAATAAAAGTAGACACTAGCAGCAAAAATAAGACAGTTCAAAAACTTCAAATCGTACAAAGTGGATACAAGGAAAATGAAAATTCTTTTCTTCTCCTACATCTTCATCTCAAGCCCTAAAGTGCTCTGCCATTATGTGGTAAATGTCCTTCCAGATGTATGGTATGAAAACAGACACATCAGTGGATATTTATGTGGGCTTTCATTATATAAAACGTAAGCACAGTAACACATTTTTATTATCTGGTCCAGGGAGGGGACTGAACCCAGGACTTTCTGCATGTTAGGCAAGTACTCTCTGATTTCATCATATCCCAGCCTTGCAGCTTCCTATTTTTTCATGTAGACTCATTTTCATATCGGGACATATGCATTTTTATCATCTATAAGTAATTGTATAAGGAGTCGGTGAGATGGCTCAGTTGGTAATGTGATTGCCACATAAACCTGGTGGCCTGAGCTTGGTATCTGGAACTCACAGAAATGTGGAAGGAAAGAACTAACAGAAACAGCTGTGCAGAAGAGCTGGGGATACGGCTCAGTGGTTGGTAGATGTTTGCCAGACTATAGCAAAACAAACACTTACAAAGACTTTCCTAAAAAAAAGAAACATTTAATAAATTAAACCCCTTTCTTATCATCTAGGATTGAAACGTCTATTTCCTTCTATACTTAGTATGTCCAGAAAACATTTTATCCATTGGCTTATTGCACATATTGAGAAAAGGACCACACTTGTACACTTTTACACCTCCCCAGGATATGTGAGCGAACACTTTGGATATGTAAGCATGTGGAACTCCTGTTTCCCGCTGGGAAACTTGCCATGGGGGTCACTCTGGAAAAATCAAAACAAAACTGCTTTCAAGGATCTTTACAGGGAATGGAAACCAACAGTTGAAATCTTGTAAAATTTTAAAG
The DNA here is from genome assembly GCF_949786415.1 of Peromyscus eremicus. Classification (NCBI taxonomy): domain Eukaryota; kingdom Metazoa; phylum Chordata; class Mammalia; order Rodentia; family Cricetidae; genus Peromyscus; species Peromyscus eremicus. Next base: position 59,906,229 of record NC_081429.1, on the reverse strand, counting down.
TCTAAAATAGAAGTCCTAACCAGTTCGGAGAGGAGAACTTATGTATTATAACGGTCAGCCAGGGCTCTGTAGTGAGACAGTCTTAGCGGTGGTGGTGGTGGTGGTGGCGGCGGCGGCGGCGGCGGCGGCGGCGGCGGCGGTGGCGGCGGCGGCGGCGGCGGCGGCGGTGGCGGCGGCGGCGGCGGCGGCGCACACCTTTGATCCCAGCACTCGGGAGGTAGCGGCAGGCGGATCTCTGTGAGTTCAAGGCCAGCCTGGTCTACAAAGTGAGTTCTAGGACAGACTGCAAAGCTACACAGAGAAACCCTGTCTCGAAAAACTAAAAAAAGAAGGAAAAAAAGCTGAGAAAATATCATTCTATTGAACATTTCATTATAGCTTTGCACCATATAGATAGATGAAAGAACTAAAAATCAGCCATCCTGGATGTGATGGCTCATGGCTCATGACTGTGAACCTAGCACTTCGAAGGATGAGGCAGAACTGTGGACAGAAGTGTGAGGCCAGCCCTGGCTACATAGCGTGAATTCCAGGACAGCATGAAACCGTCTCAAAAACAACACACCAACAACAAAGTGCATCCATGACAAATTGGAGGGGGACACAGAAGAAAGTTGATGCCCTCTCTTTATGAGGAAGGATTGTCTGCATCAGAAAAGTACGGGAGAAAGAGAACAGAGTTAAAGACTAGTTAAAGGATCAGGTTTCTGTACTTAAAATACAGACAGAGTGGCAACTCACAGGCTAGGGAAGATGTGGGGAACGTAAGTTACAGAGACTGTTTCTACCGTTGTCAAAACTCCAATACCAGGTATATCTAACTCCAAGCCAGTCTGTCTTAATCCCTCACAGATTGTGTCTGGTAAAAACCATTACACCACGTTCACTGGTCTACCTTGAAATTGCCTGTTAGCAGGCTTCAAGTGAGACTTGAGCCCACTTTCGAAAGTGTAACACATCCTTTCTTCCACGTGGCCCTGCAGCCTGTCTCCAGCCCGCTCCTCACACTTCCAGTACCTCCTCTCTGTGCCTGCTCTACACCGGTGGTCTTATTTCTCTCAGAACAACGGACATAAGAACTTCCAACCTCTCCTGTCACCATTTCAGAACACCCTCCAGTTCCAGAAGACCTGCCTCTGTTCTCCCCTTGTCACGGAGTTCCAGTTCCGTCCCTGTCACCTACCTGAGGACCAGGATGTATCTGCAGCAATCTGGTCTCCCTCCTCTCAACTGAGCCTTGCTCTTCAGCATTGCCGTAACATTTCCCACAGCTTTAAGAAAACAGAAGAAATGTTGGGTCAGTGAGGCGGCTCGTGTTTAACGGTACTTGGCACCAAGCCTGTAGGACCTCCAGGACCCACACTGTGCAGGGTGAGGACTGACTCTCCTAAGTCGTCCTCTCTCTCCCTCCCCTTCTCCCTCTCCCCCATTTCTCTCTCTCACATACATTAAATAAATAAACATGTGATTAAAACATGTTTGGAAAGTCATCCCCTGTTCTCCCCCAAGTCATCACCCATTCCTCTGCTCTCTTGCAGCGAGCCTCCTAGTAGAAGCGATGCATACCTATTTTGATGTACCCAACTCCTGGACTTCTTTTCACCTCTGACTCCAACTAGTCAGGCTTTTGTTCTCCATCAACATCATCATTGAAACTAATCTTGTCAGTGCCACCAATGGCTTTTTGTTGCCCCAATGGTGTGCCTGTTTGATCTCATTTGATCTAGAGCGGTACTCAGGACAGTGACCGACTCATCTTTCCGGAAACATCTGGTTCATCTGCCATTCATTACACCACTCTCCTCTGTTCTTCCCTCCACACAGTGTTTACGTATCTAAAACGACCCTCCTTATCTTTCCACGCCCCCAAAAAAACGGTTCACTTGGGTTCTCAACAACTTCATTGTTATATTTGTTCAGACTCAAGGTTGGAATCACACTTAACTCTTACTATTTCAATAGGGTAGTCATTTGGTGGTTATTTCTGCCACGTTGGTGCCACTGGGCCATGGTCCCTGCTAATATGCTAATGTCAGCTTTGCCACATCTCAAGTGGGTTAATAAAGCCTCCAGATGGCCCTGCTGCCAACCATGTTAGCACATCAGGCCAGATCTCAAAATACTTAGATGACTTCTTGCCTCACAGTAAAATCCAAAGACTGCCCAAACCCTATATATGTGATTTCCCCCTCCCCTCCTTCCTTCTCAGCTCCCAGACTCTCCTCATTCACTGTTTCAGTTACGGAAGACTCTTATTATTCCTAGAAAATGATGCTTGAACCTTTTCAGTGGCTCTCGCTCTGTGCCTGCTGCCTAGACCTAAATACCCCTTGGTTGTTCCCTTCTTTATAGCTTTACTCAAGTATTATCCTGAGCACTCTGTAGCCCACTTGTAGCTTCAGGCCTACCTGAAGAATCCCTGAGCACTCTGATGGTCTGCTTACAGATTCATGTCTATTCCTTGCTTTATTTTTCACCCTACTGTTCATAATTCCCTAGTTACTATATAATTATATCAATTTATTCTGTTTACCCCTTTAGAATGTAAGTTCCATAACGTCATGGATTTTTCTGGTGCTTTTTTTTTTTTTATTCTGATGCAGCCTCAATCCTAACAAAGGTAAGTTTAGTATCAATAGGTTAATTATGTTTAGTGCCTATGCAAAGTATACAAGGAAATATATTTTCAAAATTCCCCAAATGCAATTTGATTATATAAAGTCATACTCAGTAATTTTACTCCCAGAAGTTCATCATTATAACTAACTAGTACAAGGAAACACTGGTCCAGGTAACTAAGAGTTAAATGGAAAATGTTTTGTTCTAAAAAGTATCTCTTAACCTCCTGTGCTTTTCAGGCTTGGTTGTACATTGATCATTACCTGGGGATGTGTTATAAATGTTGAATGTTGATGTCAGCCCCATTGTGACAGAGTCCAATTGTGGATTGGCTTTCTTTTCATAATATTATCAACCATTAGTGATTATGACTGGAACAAAGGAATTCATTAGGAACTATAGATGGTATTCCTGTTAACATCCCCTGGTTTGTATTTTTTCATCCACAAAACAAAAGGTTTTATGTTGGAATCCCTACTTCCTTGGGACTGAAGGCCACCTGAAGATACACAGTCTCATGGACTAACAACTATTGGATTCTTGGTCTTTCTGTCAGGAGATAGCCATTGTTGAACTAGCTGGACCGCAGCCTATCAGTCACTCTAATAAACTCTCCTTTAATATATCAGTTCTGTTTCTCTAGAGAACCCTAATACAGAGCATTGACTCTTCTTCATGGTGATTTGAAGGTGTCTACACGCGTGTGTGAGCTCGACAAGGCTCCAAAATAAGAGCTGGGCATCCGTTTTTTATTGTAGAGAAATTACCACGGTAAATCAGAAATCTGTGGCCTTGTTTTTCCTTTGGGAAAGAGTCTGGATACATAGCTCAGGTCATCCTTGAACTTGTGACCCTCATGTCTCAGCTTCCCAAGTGCTGGAGATTACAGACCTTTGCCAATAAAGCAGTTTGTAAATGGGAATTCTAAACAGTCCTAAGACCCACTCCAGCCTGTGTCTGGAGTGAGGCTGGGGCTCTGATATTTTCTGCAAGGCTTGTTAAGGGCTCTGAGACCTGCCACACTGAGTTTTACAGTATTTTATGCATTTGTTCACACATCCCTTCAAGTTTAGACAGGACACTAGGAAATGAGTGGACAGTAGCAACTCTTTGTGCATCCCAGATTAAGCGTTCTCACAGTGCTGTAAGACTGACCCCATGGAAGGCCCCACCCCCTTTCTACTTTCTGTGAAAATCATGATAGGTACCTCAACCAATAAGCATGTTGTCTCCCGTTAGTTCTGGTTGACGTAGTGTTTTTGATTTTTCATAAGTAGTAAATTTAGGAAACTATTGAGAGGTAGGATATACTGGAAACAAGCTTTTTGGAACATAGAAGCCAAAGTTGCCTATCCCATCATTGAATGATAATATAAATGATTTGGATTAATCTACTTAAGGATGTGTTTCTTCCCAAGAGAAACTAAAAACTTATTATCCACTACAGATTTCACGGCCGTACAACCCCCAATCGGGCATTGGGGATTATTCTGAATTAAAAAGCCTTCAAAAAAAAAAAAAAAAAAAAAAAAGGCCAATTATCCATTTAGATAAAGAAATAATGCGTTTTAGATGTTTGTTTTGTAAGAAAATTTTTACAAGCATAAGGTTTAAGTCCCAGCTCTATAACTGGGTGTCATGAAAAACATATCGTTGAGAGAACTACTGAGTATAAAGGGCTTGTCGGTCTACATGCCAGATAGAGAGCAGATGCTCAATGTCTGCTGCACGTTCTCCAGGTAATGGTTAGACAGGGAGTCTAGCAGAGCAGTTTTCTTTCATTTATGTTTATGTGTGCTGGCGTTTTGTCAGCATGCACGTTTGTGTACCATGTGCATGTATTGCCTGCAATTGTTAGCTACCTGTGTACTCTGGGAATTAAACCCCGGACTTCCTCTGGGCGAGCAGCCACTGCTCTTAACCACTGAACCCCTCTCCAGCCCCAGAAAGAGTTCTTGATATCCTCGTCCTTCTTTGCTTCCTTTTCCTTTTCTTTTTTCTTTCTTGAGGTGGTTTGTGTGGCCTGGCCTGGGCCAGAACTCACTGTGCAGACAGGCTCCTGACTGGCTTGCCTTTGCCTCTGGTGCTGGGATGAAGGGCTTGCACCGTCACACCCAGCTTCGTTTTCCTTCCTGTCAACCACCGACTCAGGAGTAGCTGGAACCTATGGCCCTCCATGGAACTGTGTGCTCTTTGCTGCAGTTTCTCAATGTGGCCTTTGGGTTAGTGAGAGAGCCGAGGCTGCAATCTTCAGGGTGGGAACTCTGTGCTGGGGGAGGAAGTGAGAGAGGATCAGCTGAGTCTGTCCTGGGGGAGGTCGGGTGGGGAAGGGCGGGGCCAGCCCTCTGCACTAGCTTCTGCTTTTTTTTTTTTCCTTTTCTTTTTTTTTTTTTGTTTTTTGTTTTTTCAAGACAGGGTTTCTCCGTGTAGCTTTGGAGCCTATCCTAGAACTCACTCTGTAGCCCCGGCTGGCCTTGAACTCACAGAGATCCACCTGGCTCTGCCTCCCAATGCTGGGATTAAAGGCGTGCACCACCAACGCCCGGCTTAGTTTCTGCTTTTTACAGGGCCGCTTTCTTTCTTTCTTTGGTGTGTGTGTGTTCTTTTATTGAATATAGCTTTTTCTTTTTCATACCATATATTCTGATCATGGTTTCACTTCTTCACCAAGCCCCTCCTAGGTTCTCCCCACCTCCTCTCCCATCCAAATCCACTTCCTTTCTTTCTCTAGTTAAAAAACAAACAGGCATCTAGAAAGCAGTAATAAGATAAATCAGAATAGGATAAAAAACAAACAAACAAACAAATGTAAGAAAAAGAGCCAAAGAGCTGGGTGGTGGTGGTGCATGCCTTTAATCCCAGCACTCGGAAGGCAGAGCCAGGCAGATCTCTGAGTTCGAGGCCAGCCTGGTCTACAGAGTGAGATCCAGGACAGGTAACAAAACTACAGAGAAACCCTGTCTCAAAAAACCAAACCAAACCTAACAAAACAAACAAACAAACAAAACACAAAAAACACAAACAAGCAAAAAACAAAGAAAAAGAACCAAAGAAAAAGCACAAGAAACACACACGGCCACAGCGACACACGTTTGCACACAGGAATCCCACAAACCCACAAAGCGGGAAACCATAATATATATGAAAATGACTTGTAAGGTTAAAACAAGAAAATGCCTGACAAAGAATCTCCAAAAGTGCCACTGAGCTGGTTTTGTGTTGGTCACCTACTGCTAGGCATAGGGCCTGTCCTCAACAGTGGTTTGTATCACCAGTCAGATGGTGTAGAAAACTAACTTTTCACTTGTGAGCACTTATCAATTGGAGGTAGCTTCTGGGTTTGGGATGGGGCCATGTATCCACTTCCTCTATCCGCCAGCGCTGGGATCCCATCTGGCCCAGACCCATGCTGGGCCTGGCTTCTTAAGTGTTCAGGTCCTCTTTATGAAATGTGTATGAGCAGTTCTCCTTAATTCTCTTTATGAGGACAAATGGTTGAGAATTCAGGGAACGGCTACTCCTGCCCCCCCCACCCCCAGTTTTATTATTATTATTATTATTATTATTATTATTATTATTATTATTAATGGTTTTGCGAGACAGGGTTTCTGTATAGCCCTAGCTGTCCTGGAACTCCTGCTGTAGACCAGACAGACCTGGAACTTGGAGATTGCCTCTGAATGCTGGGATTAAAGATGTGCTTCCCGGAGGTGGTGGCACATACCTTTATTACCAGCAAACGGGAGGCAGAGGCAGGTAGAGCTCTGAGTGTTCAAGGCCAGCTTGGTCTACAGAGTGAGTTCTAGGACAGCCAGGGTTGTTACACAGAGAAACTGTCTCAAAAAACCAATAAATAAATAGATAGATAGATAAAATAGAAGAATTAGGGGGCTGAAGAGATGACTCAGCAGTTAAGAGCACTGGCTGCTCTTCCAGAGGACCTAGGTTCAATTCCCAGCACCCACATGGTAGACTGTAACTCCAGTTCCAGGGATCTGACACCATCACACCAACGCACACAAAAAGTTAAACGATTAGAAGAAAAAAAGATGTGCTTCACTTTCCCGCTGCTCTATTTTTTTGAACGTGGCTTGATACCAATTTTTAAACTTTCAAAAAGCTCATCATTAAACCTTTCAAACAAGATCCAACTTAAAAGTACTGTATTGCTTTTATGAGAATGTTTTTTTTTTACCTGCATTACAAAAACAAACAGACACCTAGAGTCCAATTGAAGTGGCTGTCAGACACCACGATGGAAGCTTAACTATTGATTTTAAAGTTTACACAATTAGCTACCAACGCCAGTTGGTTTGTGTGTAAAGCTCACACCCGTCCCTTTCAGGTTACGTTTTCAGGTTTCCCGTCGCAATTGTATGATTAGTTCATTTTAGTTATTATATGAAAGTCAAATACAAATTAGAAAAGGGCTAAAGGAAAATGAAACCTCTGTGGAACTTAACTACGTAGGGTTATTTTTAGCAACAAGAGGTTTACAAGTAGCTTGAAGATCTTTAAAGAGACGACCTCGTCTTTCTGGATCCCAATTTTAAACCCGCCTAAAGTAGGAAGGTTGGTCGGCAAGTTCCCTCGGGATGGGAAGCTCCGGCATGGCAGCCAGCCTCTCTTCCCTCCTCGATCCCGCTCCACCGCCCTCCCCAGAGCCCTGTTCCTTCTCAACTGCACGTTTGCTCTACCCACGGGGTCCGGAACACCAGCGTTCCACGTGATCGCGGTGCTAAAGGGCAAGGTTGGGCGGACTGAAGGCCCGAGAGACCGGGAGAAGCTGCCCGAGCTCGCAACCAGCGGCCAAAGACCGAGCTCGACAGAAACCCGGAAGACCTGGCGAGAGGAGGGTGTGGCCGAGCGCGGATTGGAGGGCCTGGGGGCGGGGCTTTGCGCGGAGAGGGAGTGGGGCTAGAGGGGAGGGTGTGGCCGAGCGCGGGTTGGAGGGCCGGGGGGCGGGGCTTTGCGCGGCGAGGGGGTGGGGCTAGAGGAGAGGGTGTGGCCGAGCGCGGGTTGGAAGCCCGGGGGGCGGGGTTTGCGCGGATGGGGGCGGAGCTAGAGAGGCCGCGCTGGGCCGCGGCGCTCCGTTCCGCCCCGAGGGGCGGGCCTCGTGGGCGTGGCGACGTCGCGTGACGCCATAAAGGGCGGGACGAGGTTTAGTAGCCCCTACTCGGGGCCGCAGTCGGGAGTCGCCGCTGGGGGACGCGGGCTGCGCGGTTGCTGTGCTGCTGCTCTGCGGCCGTCGTTTTGCAGTCACGGTCTCTTTCCCGGAGCCTGGGACGGAGGGGTCGCGCGCGCGAGTGCGTGCGTGCGTGCGTCCGTGCGTGCGTGCGAGGGACAGCGAGACTCGGGCAGGGCCGTCCCCGCTGCTCTTAGACCCTTAGCCGCGCAGGCGGCGGTCCGCACGCACCCTCGTCGGCTCGCCGCCCACACGGTGTGCCGAGCGCGTCGTCTTTTTGATTTTGGAACTTGTGAGCGTCTTTTTTTTTTCCCCCCTCCTCCTCTCCTCCAATTTTTTTTTCTTTCTTTCTTTTGGCTTGGTGCCTCCAGGGCTGGTCTCCCCGGCCCCTGAAATAACCGCTTCCTGACCCCGGTCGCCAGCCCCGCCCCAGGTTGCCCACCTTCCCCCAGGCTCTGCCCCTGGCCCCGGAGGGTGGGAAGCTTTGCCCAGCGGGTCTCCGCAGCCGCAGCGTAGCCAGCACCTGCCTCAGTATGTTTGGGGTCAACGACCCTCCTCTTTTCATAAAAGACATTAAGGCCGGACTGAAAAACTTAAATGTCGTCTTTATTGTCCTGGAGATAGGTAAGTGGGGTCCGCAGCCCGCCCCACACCCTCGAGCGCTCGGACCTCTTCCCCGCCCCGCGCCCCCACGTGCTCCCGGCCAACCTAGCCCGGACTCGGCTCCTAGCCCGGGACAGAAGCCAGGCATGTAGCGTGCCCTAGGAGGGTGAGACAGCTGCCCTGAACGGACTCGTTATCTAACATATCCTCTCCCTCCCTCCCTCCCTCCCTTTGATTTTTAAATCTTCACAGGACGCGTGACCAAAACCAAAGACGGCCATGAAGTGAGGTCCTGTAAAGTAGCTGATAAAACGGGAAGCATCACTATTTCTGTGTGGGATGAGATTGGAGGGCTCATACAGACAGGGGATATTATTCGGCTGACCAGAGGGTAGGTGTGCATAGATTGGGGGTAGGTGTGGGGTTCGCCGACTTAAGGGCGTCCTGCCAAGTTTTGAGTCACCTGGCTCTTCCGTGGGCAGCTTCAAGAAGCTCTGAGCTGTTGGGGTGGGCCGAATTGGCAGCAGCTCACCCTTTGCAGCTAAGAGTGTTTCAGGTAGGAAGTTCACTTCTCCCCTCCAGTTTTAAAGGTTAGTTATATTTTTTAAAATAATGCATGGGAGTCAGTGAGCCTTTTCAGTAGGCTGATAGGACCGCAGTACCTTTATAATCAGCCCGTGCATTCGATATAATGACTTCCACTTCCTTTTTTAGTGCCTTGAGACCCTGTCAACGCTGTTTGCACTCATCATTTAGGTGGTGTGGACATAAACTGAGCAGCTGGGGAGTTTTGCCCTTTCCTTCACCTTCGTTTTGGAAAGTGTCTCCTATATTCCAGGTTGTTTTTGAACTTTTGAGATGCCCGGGAGAATGAGCTTGAACCTCTGACCTTCCTGCCTCCACTTCCCAGGTGGTGAGATTACAGGCATGTACCCAAATGTCCTGAGGATGAGCCAGAGGCCTCCCACGTGCCAGGCAAGCATTCAGCCCTCAGAGGCCCAGCTTGAATTTAACATTTTTCTGTGGTCACGTTTGTACTCAGAAAAGATAAAGACAGTGTCTCGGATACACATTCATTCTTGAAAATGATTTCTTCTGTAAGATCAGTGTTTCCCAAACCCCCAAATCCACAGAAAGTGGCAGGAAGGGCATCTGATAGGCAGAAAGGGCATCTGATACATGGAGAACATCTTTAGTTGGCAAACTGTTGGCCATAGAGATGGAGCATTGTTTTTCATCAACTTTTGAAGTTTTTACCAAATGTTAGTCTTAAGAAAAGGCCAGAGAAGGATCTTAGAAATGTGGAAGCTTATGTGATTAGGAGAATTGTAGTAATTTTATTGGTAAGTACCAGAAAAATAGTTGGCAATTGATGTTGGCTAAGACTCAGAGAAGTGAAGTATTTAGTCCTCTGGACAGGAGTTCTTTGATACTGTTGTACAGACTTACAACATTTTCAGGAAGTGAGGTAAAGTATCATCAAAGCAGGAAGTAAGAGTCAGGAGTTAGACATCTTATTCTCAAACACTGAGTCATATTGCAACACTAAATTACATCTTCTTCTGCAAAAGAGAATTCCTCCTTTGGAGGCTATGGTGAGGACTTTAGCAATAATAATAATAATAGTACGTATTATAAGCCAGTACGTATTATTGGTAGTTGTACAAAGAAACATTGAAAAAACAGACGGTCTGATTTTACTAAGCTGACTAATTTGTGTTTTCCTTAGATTTAATGTCATACACATTTAAAATTGTTCAGAGTAAACAGTTGGTTCCATTATGTTGATACTTTTGAAAAGTTGCAAAATTTGGGAAGGCCAGCAAGGCAAGAGGAAGATTAGTGATCCTTTTTTTTTCCTTTTTATTTTTTGCTCCTTGATAAAGTTGTGCTAAATTTTGAGGAGCTTGGAAACTGTCTGCAGAAGTTGTAGTAAAACTTCTGTCTTCCATGACCATGTCAGTGAGTGTGAAAGAAAATACTAGTGTGTTAAATTCTCATCCCTGTGGCTGGAAGGCAGTACAGATGCTGAATTTCTGGTATCAGAAGCTCCTTCTTAGAATGCACTTGAACTCTTCTCTTTCTCTGGGTGTTTCCCTCCCTCCTGGCCTCCTTAACTAAGCTGCACACCGGTCTTTAGAGCACAAAAATCGTGTGCTTTCCTCTAACTGTGCAATGTAGAGAATTTTACAGATGTTCCTTCTGTTGAAATTAGGTGTCTGTGTTTTAAAATAATTTTAATTGTCGGCCAACAGTTCACTGAGAAGGTATAACATTTTTTCTAAAAAATAGTTTGGAGAGCTTTAACGAATGAAACCAGCTCTTCACTGACAGAAAGCAGCTCCCCCTTTGTTAACCACTGATGCATTTAGGAACAGCAGTGCATGCTTTCCCAGAACACCACTCCTCTCCCCTCAGTCTCCTCTCTGAGGCTGGCCTCTAATTTGAGTTTTTCCTGTTCAGCCTTCTCAGTGCTGGGACTCCAAATGCCTGTCACCGTGTCCGGTCAAGTTTTTCTCAAGTTAGGCATAGGAGCCCATGCCTGACGTCCCAGTTCCTCCTGAGGCTGAGACAGGAAGATGGCAAGGTTGAGGGCTAATTGGCTACTGAGCAAGTTCAAGACCAGCCTGGGCAACTTCCGGAGATGCCTAAATGCAAGGCTTAGAAACAAGATCCAGTAACATAGTGGCTGAGTGCTTGCCTAGTTCAAGGAAGGCCTGGGTTTAGTCTCCAGCAGTGCTCAAAGTTTTTTTTCCTAGGGTTATGATTTAGATGATTATGTCATAATGTGGCGGTAGAATTTTCTTTGTGTAATTTCTTTCTTTTTTTTTTTTTTTGGTTTTTCGAGACAGGGTTTCTCTGTGTAGCTTTGGGGCCTGTCCTGGAACTCACTCTGTAGACCAGCCTGGCCTCGAACTCACAGAGATCCGCCTGCCTCTGCCTCCCGAGTGCTGGGATTAAAGGCGTGCGCCACTGCCGCCCGGTGTGTAATTTCTTATTAGAGTTACATGGACTATATTTGACTTGACATGGTGGGTAAATGGGTTGGTTTGCAGTTCTACCTAATACAGAAATACACTGAAAATCTAATAGAGTTATACATTCTTCTGAAAACCTGATTTATTTTCCTTCTAGGTATGCGTCAATGTGGAAAGGATGCCTGACACTTTATACTGGAAGAGGTGGTGAACTTCAAAAAATTGGGGAGTAAGTATTAAGATATATTTTGTATGATTAAGTTTCAAATATGTCTGCAGAATAAACAGTAAGTATAAGCTATAAACCGCTTACTTGGCCTTTGGAAACTTGGTTTCATGCTGTAAGTTGGTAACTGGTTTAAACACTGTCAGTACTCAGAGCTGCGTTGAGCAGCCCCAGTGGGGCCCTTTAGAGTCAGTGTTATGAAACGTCTTTGGGTCAGGATTACAGGGTCTGGCTAGCTGGATGGTCTTGTATACAGAGATGCTACAGTAATGGAGGTCAGCTAGGTGAGGAACCACAGGAAGTTCTCATTTTACTCATGGCTATTCCTTGTCAGGGTCAGTTTAAGATTTTCCCAAGCTGGATCTAGTTTCTTTTTAGAGTTGAAGAGCTAAGAAAATGCTTATGTGTGAACAGGGTACCAAGTGTGTTGTCAATTACAAGAAGCCCTGGGAGGAAGTGGTGGCTTGCTAGCCAATTATCTGTCTTAATCATCTAGAATTTATTCTTTACCTTCGATTATCTTTGCAGATTCATAGTGATCAAAAGAGGGATTTGATGAGAATCAAATAGTTGGGTGTTAATATGGGATGTAGTTATTTAGGAAGTTTTTATTACAGATGAATTGAATTAGCATGCTACTGTTAAGGTAGTTCTTTGACACCTAAGGTTTTCATTTTTGTAGGTTAAGGAGGTTATACAAAAAAATCATTTAACTTGTCCTTTACTTTCAGATTTTGTATGGTGTATTCAGAAGTGCCAAATTTCAGTGAGCCAAACCCAGATTATAGAGGGCAGCAGAACAAAGGGGTAATTAATCCAGATACATGGTATATTTTTATGATTGGGTTAAGTTGACTCTTTACTGTAATTCTGTCAGTAGGCCAAACCTCTGATGTCCAAAGTGTAATGAAAAGAACTGTAAGACGATGTTGAGGACTGGGGATATAGTGCAACTGATGGACTGCTTGCCTAGCATGCATGAAGTCCTGGGCTCAGCCCCAGTGCTTCCTAAGACTGGCGTGGTGGTGCATGCCTGAAGTCCTGTTTCTCAGGGGGTTGGAGGTGGGAGGAAAGGAGTTCAAAGCCATCCTTGGCTACATAGCGAGTGTGAGGCCAACTTGGGGTATATGAGACCCTGTCTCAAAAGAAAAAAATCTTTAAGTAACCTTTATTACATAGGTCCTGTGAGTCTGTATATACTTTGTGACAATAGATATATGTGCTGTTTAGTATTTTGCAGAGTAGAGGTACTATCAGGGTGTAATAAAAGCTATTAAGAGTCTTGGGGAAGATTTCTGAATGCTTTAACATTGAACGGACTTAGACAAATCTTTAAATATTGTTGAAAATCTTTTTTGGTTTTTTTCGAGACAGGGTTTCTCTGTGTAGCTTTGTGCCTTTCCTGGAACTCACTTGGTAGCCCAGGCTGGCCTCAAACTCACAGAGATCCGCCTGGCTCTGCCTCCCGAGTGCTGGGATTAAAGGCGTGCGCCACCACTGCCTGATGAAAATCATTTTTTAAAGCCTTAAAATTTAAAAATTATTTTATACGTGAGTTAATTCTGTCTTCATTTGTCTAACTTAAAACTTCTTTCAGGTACACAATGAGAAGGATAAAGTGAGTGCCAGTACATATGGGCCAGTGGGTAAGACTTTTTCCCTATTTGTGCTGACATGTAAACATTACGAGAATGATGAAAAATGTAAAGAAAAACAATCTCATTAGGTATAATTTAGTGTTAAACGGGAACTCCAATAGACAAGGATACTCAAATAAATGATTTTGTAAAACTTGGAGATACTTGTCCAGGCCAATGTATTGAGCACATTCTGTATTTAAACACTGGGGCCCATTATGCTGAACATTGATTAGTAAGAAGACTAATTTTGGTAACCCTCTGATGAGATCTTTTATTTTTTTATTTTTGCAAATGTGTATGATGTAGTGGTTATTTATAATATATGCAGAATCACTGGCTGTTTTGGCATATTGGAACCTGTCCAGACAAATGATGCTGTAGAGAAGCAGTCGGTGACTATTTTAACATTCCTGGTGTTCTTTGTTGTGTTTTAAAAGAGTAGCCTGTCTTCTCAGACCTCACCAGTGGTCCTTGGAGACCTAATAAAAGTCTTTTGTCTTTAAGTAACTGAGGATATATATGTCTTTGAGATGCATCTTTCTGTGGTTGTTAGGGTAGCCAAAGACTTGTAACCAACTCACATTGTGGAAAATCTGTATGCCAATAGTTTGATTGCATCAAAACATTAATTGTATTTGAGTCACACAGCAATACTCAAACATCTCTCTGCTCCCTCCTTTTTTTACAGTATAGGCAATTAATGTTTTTTTTTTTAATACTCTGTTCCTAATTTTATTGCTCAAGTTAGATTTTCTTTCTATTCATTCAGTACCAAGGTGATGTATTTGGTAATAACACTGTTGAAGAGAGTCCTAGAGCCCACCTCTTTTTTCATTATAGAATAAAGGTGCTTGTTTTCCATAATATATATAAGCCTTTACAGTGTGTGTAGGAGCTTTAAATGATTGTTTCTGTAGCATAATATAGACTACTTCTGAAAATGGTGATTTTTTTTTTTTTTTTTTTTTTTTTTTTGTATTCTTATCTTAGGAAATGGTGTTCAGACTGGCCCTGAGTCAAGGGGATATCATCTTCCATATAGTGGTAGAAGCAATGTCCGGGAACCCATCAGTCCACAGCTACCAGGAGCTCGTTGTAGTCAAACAGTCATGACCACAATAAGTAATGCCAGGGATCCGAGGAGAGCCTTTAAAAGATGACCTAAGCCAAAGAGACACGTGTAGTCTTTAAACTACATGCCCTACTTGAACACTTAGTGCACTTTTATTTATCGTTAACTGTGAAAAGTTTGTCTCTTACGGGTTTCCTTTTACATTGTTGGTTTGTTAAGAAGAATGGTTGATTTTTATTGCAAAAGTTAAGCTGCTCAGTTACATCCTATTGAAGAATAGGAACTCTGAAAGCAGGAACATTTATTTTTAGAGCAAGAACTTACTGGGTATCACTTGAAAACCTGTCCCTGTTTCAAGGGTGAGTTACTTAAGACACCAGCTTTATGGCCTCTGGATCTTCTGCATACTCTGTGATGTTTGCCATAACATTTCATGGGAAATGTTCTTCTGTCTTAACTGGGATGTTGCCACCTGAAGCGATAGCCCCCGAGCCCGAAGCCTGGCCAGTGCGATGGTACTTCGAGTGTCTGTTCCCGGGATGACTGGCTTGCTAGAGTGACCGCACTGCCATTCAGGTTGTCCAAGAACAAAATCGTCCTAAATCTTGTTTAATTACCAGAAAACCAGATTCCTTATCAGAATTATGGAATAAAATGTGTAATATAACAAGTCATTTTTAGGCGAAAACTGTTCAAGATAATGCTCTTAACATCTGTTAAAAACGTTGAAGAAAAATTTACAGTGGAGTCCTTGAATGTTTTATTTTTGAAACAACCATGTTAAATATTAGTGTGATTGGAGGGAGTTGCAATACCACAGTGGACAGTGATCTCATTAGTACTAGTTGTAGTAATTTTGAGACTCGGTCTTACTCTGTAGCCCTGGCTGGGCTGGAACTTGTCATGTACACCAGAGGGGTCTCTGTCTCCTAGATGCTGGGGTTAAAGTTGTGCACTGCCATACCAAGATGATCAGATTATTAAAAAAAAAAAAAACCAAAAACTTGTGGTAGATAAATATTGTAGCAAATGCAATTCAGATTGAATTTTTATAGCCATGTGACTACTTGTTCCAGGTCGTCAGATAGAAGGAAAAAGGCTGGGGTAGGTACTGCCTTTCTTCTGGAGGAGGGTGTGTGTGTGTGTGTGTGTGCGCGCGCGCGCGCGCTTTAGTTTCTGAACACATCACATAGCCTTATTAGCAAAAGATAAATGGCGCAAGAAGTATATACCTCAGTTAGAAATTAGGGTGGGGTTTGTGTGTCCTGGTACTTCTGTTTACTGTAGTGGTGGGTAATTGGTAGATATTTTCATTGTTAGTTTGTCTCTTTAAATATTACCTCCTGAGTAAATACCTTGCTTTGCTGACGGCATAGCCACCAACTCTGCTCTTTCCCTAAGCATGGAAAGTCCAGTCGAGTTCACTGAAGCTGAGTCAGCTTCAGCCTGGCTGCTCCCCAGCTCTGTACCTGCCATTTCTCCTCACCTCACACTGTACAATAAGTAAGTTTCTATTTGAATTCTGTAGCATTTGGATATAATCTGTGACAGATTTTGTTCTAATTCCGTTTAACAGTTTGTCAGTTTGCACTGTATTAGGCTCCGTGTGGAGATTATTACAACATTTGAGAAATTGCAGGGAATTTACTTAGGTTTATAGGTGTAGTGCTTTGATATTATAGATAATTGGTCATTTGTTCATACATTAATAATTATAGCTAATTTGGTTTTGTAATTTATGATTTTTTTTTGTTTGCATTACTGAATGCCTCAAAAAAGTTATCTAAGAGTTAAATAACTTGTGTTTTGTGATTACAGATGTTTTAAATAAAAATAAATGACAAACTAATGTTGAAATTTTAAGAGGTAGGAAAACAGTGCTTTTATTTATGGGAGGTATGGTGTTTAAAGGTAATTTCTAAAGAAAGGATTTGAACTTTGGCAGATTTAAGTATGGTAAGGTGTGGATCACTGGGCTTCCATTTTCTTCTCACCCATGATGCTAGGGAGGTCGTGATTAGGAAAAGGAGCAGTGGTACTCCTTTGAGGAGTTAGGACTTTGACATAGGGAATAACAATAAGTTCTGATAAATGATCAGTCAAGTCTTGTGGTATGGTCAAAATGTTAATAGAGGAAATAGTGTGGAAGTATCAATGTGCTTTAAGGTACTGAGATTAAGTAGAACATGGTCTAAGATTTTACTTATGACTGAAGTTTATCTCAGGTATTTAACATGTTTTGTGGTTTGATTTATTAACAAGTTTCTTTTTTCTTAAGGAAAACTTGCAAAACCAAAGCAAAGTGCCATCCAAACAGTAATGACTAATTGCCTTCCCAGTCTGCTTGGATACCACTCATCAAGACCTTATGGAAGAAAGTGTCAACCTTCCTCCTCTCTGCCTTCAACTGTCAACGTTGACACAAATTTCAGCAAAAACCATGTAGTGTAGAAATGCATTTCTAGGTTTGGGTCCCCATTATTGTCTCTGGGAAGAGTTCTGGAGTGGAGCAACAACGTATGATCAGGCCAGCTTGTCCCTTTTGTCTGGCCAGGTGTTTGGGGAGTTGCCACAGGGTAGAAGGAGGAAGTCCAAACGGCCAAAGCCTGAAGTTTGCCTTCCCAGAAGCGTTTAAACACCCAGGTTTTCCTATACTCTACCAACTCTGTTTGGCTTTTCCTCCATAGTCTTAGTAACTTGGTGTTAAAACTTGAAGAGTGATTAGTTTGAAAGCATAGTTTGCAGGTTAACTAGCCCTTTATATTTTTAAATTATATACAGAGATTATATATTGAGATTATATACAGAATAGTCTAGTGCAGTAGTCCAAAGGAGCATCACAGTTGCTAGTTTCCATTTGCGGAGGGATCCGACCCGTCAGTACAGTTGCTGAAATGCTTCCCTTCTTGGGTATCATTACCTTAATGGCTGTTGGCTTGAAGCCATTTTAGGCTGTGTGTGACTCGACTCTAGTGATGACTGAGAGGCATTGGAAGCGACAGAACATGTTCCCAAACAGATATGTGCCAAGCTCTAACCCCTCTGAGCTCCCTCGCCTTCCTGTTTGTTTAATGCCCAGTTTTTACTTCCCTGTCTTTCACCTGCTGAAAGTCTGATCATTTTTAGTAGACAAGGACCATATGGTTCCAATCATTCTCTAGTACAGGGATGGGATGAGGAGGTTTGGGGCAGAGAGATTGGCTAGTGAGATCCTTGGTGCTGAGGCTCTAGATGTTGATTTTAAGTGGGAGTGATTAACAGCCCCACAGTTCACAAAGTAGTTTTAATGATTAACACTCAGGTATGCTTCTGACATCGAATTGTGACCTTTGAAAGTAGCACCATCACTGACGTATGACACCCCAAGGGAGAAGCTAGAAAATGGTTTGCTAGGTGTATTGAAGTGCTTTAGATGCATCAAAGTTTTGCTTTATTGGAAATATGCTAGAAGGCTATAGCCAAATTATTCCGGGTTTCTGAATGAACAAAGACCACAGACACAAAATCAAGTCCATTAAGTTACTAATAAGCATTTTTCCACACTAACATTAGACCTGAAAATACTGCCAAGAAATTTTTCTTCCATTATGAGGTGTTCAGTGTAATATTTAACATTTCAGCCAGTAGGTGTTTAAGCCATTTGAAGAGTCAAGATATATAATCCAAAGTGTTACAGTGTTCCCTGAGCATTGAGAGCGAAGCCACAGTTCATTGCGGACCTGTAGTTAGATCCACAGACATAATGACGCGCACTGGAGGGCTACTGCATGCTTTAAAGAGCCTGTGCTTAACCATCCATTTCCAGCTAAATTAAAGATCATTGTATTCAAAATCCCCATTTGGATTCAAGCCAGGCTAGCTTTCTTGTTCACAGACTTGACTATGGAGTAACCTTGAATACATGTTCAGCAAGTCTAGTTTTCGATAACATACATGAAGCTTTTCAGAAGTATGGATTGCCCCTCTGACCTGGAAGGAAACTTAGGCCAGAAAGACCTGCATCAAACACTTTGGAGATCTCTTGTTCTTGCCATCTCCCTTTCACAGTGAGATAGCTTGATTTTTAGAATTGTGTATGCTTTCTTGGTTCCTTTTCTATAAATCTAGAACACAGAAATTGTATTAAAAAGGGAAAATGTATTTAGAAGGGTGTTTCTCAAGAGCACAGAATTACTGGCTGAGGCAAGTGTTTCTGAATAGAGATAATTGGGCCCTCTACATAGAAATGCTAGAAAATTAAATTAGGTTCAAAGAGAATCAAATTACACCAAAGCTGAGATAAGGTCTCTGCTGAGAAGAGGTTTTACTGTGGCCCAGGTTAGCCTAGAGACGTCCAACCTAAGGGCAGAATTCTACAGAGGAGTAGCGTGGGCTCACTGACCTATATATCCAGTTAAAACCAGCTTTCCCACCTGACCATTAGGTTAAAACTTGAAAGTACGTTTTGGGCTTAGCTCAGAAAGTGGATATGGCATCTGGTACTTCTGTCATTCAACTCAATATGAAAAAAGTTTAAAGCAGTCCTGGAGGTAGTGGTATCACAGAATGCACAGGGCACACTGTCTCCACCTTCAGATCTCAATCAAATTCCCACGGGAGTCTGAAATGTTCAACCCTAAGGAAGACTTCTGACCAGCCTGGACACTTGAACAAAAATGGTCAGCATGAGAGCCACCTGCTGGTAATTACTGTGCAGTTTCTGTGGACGAATCTGCTTTAGCTTAAGGTGGAGAAGAGGGTCCCTTATACCATAGGATGATTCTTATCTGATTTATGAAGGAAATACATGACATTGAGAGGTGGTCATAGTAAAACAGGCAATGGAGAAATTCCCTTATTTAAGCACATCAAATATTTAACTGCCCCAAGAGATGTAGAAGACAGGACTGCCAAGGCCGTTTTTCGAGATTTTGTATGATTGTCTTTTGCCTGTATGTTTAGATGTGCGCCATATGTGTGCCCATTACCTGTGGAGGACAGAAGAGGGCGTCAGAATTGGAGTTAGAGATGGTTGGTAGCTGCCATTTGGGTGCTGAGAACTGAACTCAGGCATTCTCCAAGAGCAGCAAGTACTTTTCACCAGTTAGTCTTCTCTCCAGCCTGTACTGGCAAGTCAGACTGTATTTGTCAGGATTAGTGACAACTGCTACAAAAGATGGGTTTGGTGAAAACGAAGTAGAGCATGACGTTGCTCCTAGGAACTATTCTGTTATAAACCAGTGCTACTTTATGTGAAGTGGCTGGCGCTATTCTTGCAGTTATATGAACTTTGCATATCAAAACAGATGTCAGAATGTCAAGGGAAAACATGGTTTGGGGCTGAAGAGATCTTGATTTGAGTCCTGTATCTGCTATTTATCAACAACATGACATGACATTGGAGCTGTCTAGCCCTATTTGAAGAATCTAAGACTGTACAAAGCATCTCCATATCCAAGACTCAACAAATATTAAACCCTTCATGGCCACTGGATGTAAGGCAAATGCTTTCATTCCTCTACACCATTTGGGAAGAATTCAGAAAAATCCAACTGAATATTAAGAAATTTATATGAATTTAAAAAAATTGGAGTGGGTCCCATGCAACCCAGACCGTCTTGGAGCCCCTGCTCTTCCTGCCTGCACCTCCCAAGTATGAACCACCGTTCTCGGCTCCAATTAAAAACCTTTAGTTCCAAGTTTTTGCACATTTCCCTGGTAGAGGAAAGCACGTTACTGATCTGCTGTGACAGCACATAGATACGGTTTGGCTTTGATCACAAAGATCTGACCCACTGGTCAAATGGACCATGCTTCATTCTCCTTTGCCTAAGAGGCTCCTGGACCTGCCTAGGAAAGTGTAGTAGGGGAGGGACTTTTTGTGGCTGAATGTTTGGCTAGAGGACAAGAGCAGGGGCTCGGGTAAGCAGCAGAAACACTAGAAGGCATTCCTGCCTAGATGTTGTGATTGCTGTGCATTCTGCACATAGCCATTTATGATAACTAATGTTGAATTTTATAGGTACCTGTATTCACCACCTGAATTTTGTATTAGCATCTAACTTTCCATTTATCCATCACAGCCATTCCATCTGGATCCACTTCAAACAGCATATTTTTCTTGATATTCCAACATGAGTATTCATCGGAATTTTCAAGGTTTAGTGTAAAATTTATATACAATGAAATGCACCTATTTTAGGTGAACTTCATGGTTTTTTTAAGAAGTGCCTTACCATGCTCCAAAACCCCACCAAAATTCAGAACATTGTCACCCCTCTAGAAATTTCTCTGTCATGCTTCTCAATGCCATATGAAACCAATGTTCTCTACTAGCCATCAAGTTAAAAAAATTTTTTTTTTCAGTGTAAAGGGATTTATGGTTTTAGATTCCTACCTGGCAGCCCAATCCCTTGGGGCAGACAGTGCTGAGCTGGAGACTAAGCTAGAGGACCTGCTTAGGACTGATGGAGGGATGGGGGTGGGGGCACACCACTCTTCTGACTGCTGGAGCTGTCAGCTAGGACCCTGTGGTAGGATAGGGCACCAAGTCTGGGACAGAGCATTGAGAGCAGAGCATTGCCTAGAAACTTCAGTATTTTCAGGACAGGTGTTCAGCTCAATTCCCACACTTTTTTTTTAAGCCAACTCTAAATGCCCTCTGCTTTGAGTTTTCATAGTATTCACTGATAATTTGTATTTGGTTGGCATACCTAGAATATCCACATTGCTTAGCAAAGTTTGCCCTGTGTGTGTGTGTGTGTGTGTGCTCACAACATACAGCACAGTTTCACTTCCAGTAGAATTGTTTCTGCATTAATCACTTCCATTTGCATACATTATTATCACTTGGGGATTAAGGATTCTTCCCTTTAATATAGACTAATTTATTGAGCACTGACAATATACCAAGTCCTATGCTGGCAAGTTCCCTACGTTATGCTACCTTATAAAATGACGCTGTGATGGAGATGTTATCTTAGAAGGATTGAGTAATTTGCCTGAGATCATATGAGGAGGAAGTGACAAAACGTCACACACAAAATCCTGTAATTTAACTGCTGAGTGATAGCAGTGCATTGAGGCTCTTGCTGGAACACTGGATAGGGCTTCTGAGGAGACAAGATTGTGGTTACAAAAAACTATAGGCAGAGGGGGAGATGGAGAGCAGAAGCACAGACTTCAACGTTTTACCTGGGATTAGTCATAACATGTTAACTGAATACAGACCTGACTAATCAGATCGACAGCCAGCCAATTGGCTCATTACACCAGCAAAGAAAACGTGGGCTTTGAGCATTAGCAAAGCACCATTCCCACAAACCCTCACACAAGTTTTAAAGCCTTGGACTTCCCCATTGTTGGAGAATGGAGGAGAAAGTGGCTCAAAATATACAAGCATTAAAGGAAAGACTGATAAATTTGACTACATTTATAGAATACAAATGAAAACAAAATGATGGACCAGGAAACATGTTTAATTCATATGAAAAAGGCACTAATGTTCCTAACATATAAAAAGCTTACAGAATTATAAAAATGAGAGCCTTTTCAGTCCTGCTTTAAAGCATGTACAAAGCTGAGTAAACTGGACAGCAATTCTTCCCAGAGCAGTAGATGCAACAAGGTCAGAGGGAACATCAGCATCCCTGAAGTGGAGGGAGAGGCAAATAGAGAATCATCCCTGAGGTTGGAGGGAGAGGCAAATACAGAGAATTGTACCGGAGTGGAAACCCAGGAGCAGACAACTCTATGGGAACTGGGGAAAATTGCTCAGTATTTGATGGAAAGCTGGAGGTTCAGACTGAAGAAATCTAAGATAAAAACCAAGGTTTGGACACTGGCAGACACCCAGACCTTTCTGAGTTTCCTCTCTGGACCATTTTGAATATGCTGTTCTTTTTTAACATGGTGCACTTTTTTTTTTTTTATTAATAAGATAAAATTTATTTTTAAATGCAAAAATAACATAGCATTTTAAACGTAAACAGTAACATTTTGTACATTCATGATAGTGTACAATCACCTCTCTCTAGTTCTAGAATATCGCCATCTTCCCGAAAAGGGATCTTCCTATAACCACCCATTCCCTCTCCCCTCTCTCCCCAGGCCTGATAACCGTAATCCACTCTCTTCGGATCTGCCTGTTCTCGACAGTTACTGTACATGGAATCACAATGCACAATTTGGTCAATCTGTTTCTCTCACTTTCTATAATGTTATCAAAGTTTATCCATATCCCAGTGTGTATCATCACTTCACTTTTATGTCTAAACATTGTCTCATTGTAGGGAAATGTCATGGCTTATAATTTTTTTTTTCATTTTTATTATTTTCTATTATCAGCTTGATACAGTATAAATTCTTATCCTAATAGTAAAATGTTTCATTGAGGCTTGCCCAGTAATTGAGTAAAACCAAAACTTATTATAAGCCACAGTCATCCTAGGGTTCCCCCCTGCTATACAGCCTCCCTGGTTCTGTGGGTTGCAGTCTGATTGTTCTTTGCTTTATATCTAGTATCCACTTATGAGTGAGTACATACCATGTTTGTCCTTCTGGGTTTGGGTCACCTCACTCAGGATGATATTTTCTAGTTCCATCCATTTGCCTGCAAATTTCATGCTGTCATTGTTTTTCTTTGCTGAGTAGTACTCCATTGTGTATATGTACCACATTTTCTTAATCCATTCTTCAGTTGACGGGCGGCATCTAGGTTGTTTCCAGGTTCTGACTATTACAAATAGTACTGCTATGAACATAGTTGAGCATGTATCTTTGTGGTATGATTGAGCATTCCTTGGGTATATGCCCAAGAGTGGTATGTAGTTAAAGTTTTCCTGCCTGGCCCACAGTCAGGGCAAATCTCTTTCACCTGCCAGTCCCACAGCCTCTCAGACCCCACCAAGTAAACACAGAGACTTATGTTGCTTTCAAACTGTATGGCCGTGGCAGGCTTCTTGCTAACTGTTCTTATAGCTTAAATTAATCCACTTCTATAAATCTATACCTTGCCATGTGACTTGTGGCTTACCGGCATCTTCACAAGCTGTTTCTCATCGTGGCAGCTGGCAGTGTCTCTCTGACTCAGCCTTCCACTTCCCAGCTTTATTCTCCTCCTTGTCCCGCCTACACTTCCTGCCTAGCCAATGGCCAATCAGTGTTTTTATTTATTGACTAATTAGCAACACATTTGCCAAACAGACCATCCCACAGCACTTCCCCCTTTTTTTTTTCAAAAAGGAAGGTTTTAACTTTAACAAAGTAAAATTACATATAATTTGGGAATTTGGGTGTAGCTTCTCTTACTACTTCCTGCTGGAGGGGGGCGCTGTATCTTATGGGGACACAAAGAAAATTTTAGGATCATGGAGTAGTCCGTGAGGCTGTATCGTCTGAGCCAGTTGCCTTGAAACCATTCTGGATATTGGATGATCTGGGCCATGGTGTCATCGGTGACCTTTCAGGGGGTCTTGGCTGGTCAAACCTGATGTATCTTAATCTTGAACAAATCCATAGCCTCTGGCTTTCTGTGGAAACAAAAGAGACTCTTTTCCAAAGCAACATATCCTTATATCCAAAATTTTTAGTCAAGATATCTTTAAAATATACATATTGGCATAACTCAACAGCTTTTACAATCAAATGTTTTTCTGCAGTTAAAAATCCCAAAGACAACACAATCCAGATTCTCTGTGTAATATTCATCTTTACGTGGCTTATTTTTTATATTAATTTTACTGTCTCTTTAAAGACTTTATTTTTTAAAACTATGTATTTGTTTCTATAACTGTATATACCACCTTTTTTGTCTCTTTCAAGCCTACGTATATTTTACACACATTGTAAACTATTACATCTGAATCTGTCTTATTGTGAATCTATTGCTTTAACTGCAGCAGCTGTGGCTGCTGGCTCTGCCCACCTCAGCTTCCCAACATGGCTACGTTTACCATCAGCTCTGGGAGCTATCTTGGGTCTATGCTTTTATCCAAGCAGCGTGTAGCCCAGAAACCTCTTTTTTTGTTTTGTACTAGCAAAGGCTAAATCCACCATGCAGCTTAATGTGCCACTTGCAGAAGCCTCATTCCTGCCACACTGCAGGTCGAGCGAGCACACTAGGAACCCACCATTAGCTCAAACCAGCAGCTGCCGCTCATTTGAGAGAGAGAATTAGGAACTGTTTTTAGCTCCGTTTTAGAATCTTTTTTCTCAGGTTTTAGGTGGAAACTCTTGCCACAACGTTGGACGCCATTTGTAGTTAAAGTTTTCCTGCCTGGCCCACAGTCAGGGCAAATCTCTTTCACCTGCCAGTCCCACAGCCTCTCAGACCCCACCAAGTAAACACAGAGACTTATGTTGCTTTCAAACTGTATGGCCGTGGCAGGCTTCTTGCTAACTGTTCTTACAGCTTAAATTAATCCACTTCTATAAATCTATACCTTGCCACGTGACTTGTGGCTTACCGGCATCTTCACAAGCTGTTTCTCATCGTGGCAGCTGGCAGTGTCTCTCTGACTCAGCCTTCCACTTCCCAGCTTTATTCTCCTCCTTGTCCCGCCTACACTTCCTGCCTAGCCAATGGCCAATCAGTGTTTTATTTATTGACTAATTAGCAACACATTTGCCAAACAGACCATCCCACAGAAGTGGTATAGCTGGGTCTTGAGGTAGATCGATTCCTAATTTTCTGAGAAACCACCATATTGATTTCCACAGTGGTTGTACAAGTTTGCATTCCCACAAACAGTGGAGGAGTGTTCCCTTTGCTCCGCATCCTCTCCAACATAGACTGTCATTAGTGTTTTTGGTCATAGCCATTCTGACAGGTGTAAGGTGGTATCTCAGAGTTGTTTTGATTTGCATTTCTCTGATGATTAAGGATGTTGAGAATTTCTTTAAATGTCTTTCAGCCATTTGTGATTCTTCTTTTGAGAATTCTCTGTTTAGCTCTTTAGCCCATTTTCTAATTGGATTGTTCAATATTTTGATGTCTAGTTTCTTGAGTTCTTTATATACTTTGGAGATCAGCCCTCTGTCAGATGTGGGGTTGGTGAAGATCTTTTCCCATTCTGTAGGCTGTCTTTTTGTCTTATTGACCGTGTCTTTTTCCCTACAAAAGCTTCTCAGTTTCAAGAGGTCCCATTTATTAATTGTTGTGCTGCTGGTGTTATATTCAGGAAGTGGTCTCCTGTGCCAATGCATTTGAGAGTAATTCCTACTTTCTCTTCTATTAAGTTTAGTGTAACTGGATTCATGTTGAGGTCTTTGATCCACTTGGACTTAAGTTTTGGGCATGGTGACAGATATGGATCTATTTGTAATCTTTTACTTATTGACATCCGGTTGTGCCAGCACCATTTGTTGAAGATACTTTCTTTTTCCCATTGTATAGTTTTGGCTTCTTTGTCAAAAATCAGGTATTCATATGTGCGTGGGTCTTCAATTTGATTCCATTAGTCTGTATGTCTGTTTTTATGTGAGTACCAAGCTGTTTTTATTACTATAGCTCTATAGTAGAGCTTGAGGTCAGGGATGGTGATGCCTCCAGAGGTTGCTTTACTATACAGGATTCTTTTGGCTATCCTGGATCTTTTGTTTTTCCATATGAAGTTGAGTATTTTTCTTTCCAAGTCTGTGAAGAATTGTGTTGGGATTTTGATGGGGATTGCATTGAATCTGTAGATTGCTTTTGGTAAGATTGCCATTTTTACTATATTAATCCTGCCTATCCATGAGCATGGGAGATCCTTCCATTTTCTGATATCATCTTCAATTTCTTTCTTTAGAGATTTAAAGTTCTTATCAAAAAGGTCCTTCACTTGTTTAGTGTTATCCCAAGGTATTTTATATTATTTGTGGCTATTGTAAAGGGTGATGCTTCTCTGACTTTTATCATTTGTGTATAGGAGAGCTACTGATTTTTTTGAGTTGATCTTGTATCCTGCCACTTTACTGAAGGAGTTTATCAGCTGTAGGAGTTCCCTGGTAGAATTTTTGGGGTCACTTACATATACTATCATAACATCTGCAAATAGTGAAAGTTTGACTTCTTCCTTTCCAATTTGTATCCCTTTGATCTCCTTTTGTTGTCTTATTGCTCTAGCTAGAACTTCAAGTACTATATTGAATTAATATGGGGAGAGTGGACAGCCTTGTCTTGTTCCTGATTTTAGTGGAATCGCTTTGAGTTTCTCTCCGTTTAATTTGATGGTGGCTATTGGCTTGCTGTAAATTGCCTTTATTATGTTTAGGAATGTTCCTTGTATTCCTGATCTCTCTAAGACCTTTATCATGAAGGGGTGTTGGATTTTGTCAAAGGCTTTTTCAGCATCTAATGAGATGATCATGTGGTTTTTTTCTTTCAGTTTGTTTATATGGTGCATTACATTGACAGATTTTCGTATGTTTAACCATCCTTGCATCTCTGGGATGAAACCTATTTGGTCATGGTGGATAATTTTTTTGATGTGTTATTGGATTTGGTTTGCCAATATTTTGTTGAGTATTTTTGCATCAATATTCATGAGGGAGATTGGTCTGTAATTTTCTTTGTTGCATCTTTGTGTGGTTTGGGTATCAGGGTAATTGTAGCCTCATAAAAAGAGTTTGGTAGTATTCCTTCTGTTTCTATTGTGTGGAACAATTTGAAGAGTATTGGTATTAGTTCTTCTTTAAAAGTCTGGTAGAATTCTGCACTGAAACCATCTGGTCCTGGGCTTTTTTTGGTTGGGAGACTTTTGATGACTGTTTCTATTTCTTTAGGGGTTATTGGTCTATTTAAATGGTTTATCTGGTCTTGATTTAATTTTGGTATGCGGTACCTATCCAGAAAATTGTCCATTTTTTTCCAGATTTTCCATTTTTGTGGAGTACAGGTTTTTTAAGTATGACCTGATGATTCTTTGGATTTCCTCATTGTCTGTTGTTATGTCTCCCTTTTCATTTCTGATTTTGTTAATATGGGTGCTCTCTCTTTGACTTTTGGTTAATTTGGCTAGGGGTTTGTCTATCTTGTTGATTTTTTCAAAGAACCAACTCTTTGTTTAATTGATTTTTTGTATTGTTCTCTTGGTTTCTATTTCGTTGATTTCAGCCCTCAATTTGATTATTTCCTGATGTCTATTTCTCCTGGGTGAGTTTGTTTCTTTTTGTTCTAGAGCTTTCAGTTGTGCTGTTAATTCATTGGTATGGGATTTCTCCATTTTCTTTATGTGTGCATTTAGAGCCATGAATTTTCCTCTTAGCACTGCTCTCATAGTGTCCCATCAGTTTGGGTATGTTGTACTTTCATTTTCATTGAATTCTAGGAAATCTGTAATTTCTTTATTTTTTTCTTGACCCATTGATGTTTCAGGTGGGCATTATTCAGTTTCCATGAGATTGTAGGCTTTCTATAATTTTTGTTGTTGTTGAAGTCTAACTTTAAGGTGTGGTGGTCTCATAAGATACAGGAGGTTATTCCAATTTTTTTTGTATCTGTTGAGATTTGTTTTTGTGACCAAGCATGTCGTCAGTTTTTGAGAAGGTTCCATGGGTGCTGAGAAGGTATATTCTTTTGTGTTAGGATGGAATGTTCTGTAGATATCTATTAAGTCCATTTGAGTCATAACATCTGTTAGGTCCTTTATTTCTTTGTTAACTTTCAGTCTGCTAGATCTGTCTTTTGGTGAGAGTGGTGTGTTGAAATCTCCCACTACTAATGTGTGGGGTTTGATGTGCGTTTTAAGCTTTAGTAATGTTTCTTTTATAAATGTGGGTGCCTTTGTATTTGGGGCATAAATGTTCAGAATCAAGATTTCATCTTGGTGGATTTTTCCTGTGATAAATATGTAATGTCCATCCTGATCTCTTTTGATTGATTTTAGTTTGAAGTCTATTTTATTAGCTATTAGGATAGCTACACCAGTTTGCTTCTTAGGTCCATTTGCTTGGAAAGCCTTTTCCCAGCCCTTTACTCCGAGGTAGTGTCTGTCTTTGAAGTTAAGGTGTGTTTCTTGTATGCAGCAGATGGATGGGTCCTGTTTTCTTATCCATTCTGTTAGCCTGTGTCTTTTTATAGGTGAGTTGAGACCACTGATATTGATGGATATTAATGACCAGTGATTGTTAATTCCTGTTATTTTTTGTGGTTGTGTTGTGTTGTCCTTCTTTGGTGTATGTTGGTGTGGGATTATCTATTGCCTGAGTTTTCATGGGTGTGTTTAGCTTCTTTGGATTGGATTTTTCCTTCTAGTGCTTTCTGTAGGGCTGGGTTTGTGGACAGGTATTGATTAAATCTGGTTTTATCATGGAATATTTTATTTACTCCACCTATGGTGATTGAGAGTTTTGCTGGGTATAATAGTCTGGGTCGGCATCAATGGTCTGTTAGTGTCTGCATAACATTTGTCCATGACCTTCTAGCTTTCATAGTCTCTATTGCGAAGTCTGGTGTTATTCTGATGGGTTTGCCTTTATATGTTACTTGGTCTTTTTCCTTTGCGGATCTTAATATTTTTTCATTGTTCTGTATGTTTAGTGTTTTGATTATTATATGGTGAGGGGACTTTTTTTTTGATCCAGCCTTTTTGGTGTTCTGTAAGCTTCTTGTATCTTAAAAATATGGAACGCTTCACGAATTTGTGTGTCATTTTTTCGTAGGGGCCATGCTAATCTTTTCTGTATCGTTCCAATTTTAGTATATGTGCTGCCAAAGCAAGCACCTGTGTCTTTTTATAGGTGAGTTGAGACCATTGATATTGATGGATATTAATGACCAGTGATTGTTAATTCCTGGTTTTTTTTTGTGGTTGTGTTGTGTTGTCCTTCTTTGGTATTTGTTGGTGTGGGATTATCTATTGCCTGAGTTTTTGTGGGTGTGTTTAGTTTCTTTAGGTTGGATTTTTCCTTCTAGTGCTTTCTGTAGGGCTGGGTTTGTGGACAGGTATTGATTAAATCTGGTTTTATCATGGAATATTTTGTTTACTCCGCCTATGGTGATTGAGAGTTTTGCTGGGTATAATAGTCTGGGTTGGCATCCATGGTCTCTTAGTGTCTGTATAAGATTTGTCCATGATCTTCTAGCTTTCATAGTCTCTATTGTGAAGTCTGGTGTTATTCTGATGGGTTTGCCTTTATATGTTACTTGGTCTTTTTCCTTTGTGGATCTTAATATTTTTTCTTTGTTCTGTATGTTTAGTGTTTTGATTATTATGTGGTAAGGGGACCTTTTTTTTTTTGGATCCAGCCAATTTGGTGTTCTGTAAGCTTCTTGTATCTTCATAGGCATTTGTAGCATGAGTCTTAAAGGTTCTTATAATAAAATCAAACCTGAGGCCAGTTATTGGGGTCAATGCTGGTAGATCAGAGAGACAGAACAAGCCACAGCTATCTCACCAACCTCACCTGGCCAACTTCTCAGCTGATCTTGTTTCCTCAGACTGGAAGCTTCTATGTCCTCATCCCAATGGCTCTCAGCTGAACTGTGCTCGAAATCTAAAAGCTTAACCAGCCAAATGCTTAACCAGCCAAATGCTTCTAGTTTCTGGTCCTCACGCCTTATAAACCTTTCTGCTTTCTACTACTACTCCCTGGGATTAAAGGCTGCTTTCTGGGATTAAAGGTGTGAGTCACCATGCCTGGCTGTTTCCAATGCGGCCTTGAACTCAGAGATCCAGAGGGATTTTTGTCTATGGAATGCTAGGATTAAAGGTGTGTGCTAACATTTTCTAGCCTAAGTATCTTGTGGCTTTTCTGTTCTCTGACCCCAGATAAGTTTATTAAGGTACACAATATTTTGGGGAACACAATACCACCACAGGCATTTCTTTCTCTAGGTTAGGAAAGTTTTCTAGGTTAGGAAAGTTTTCTTCTATGATTTTGTTGAATATATTTTCTGTGCCTTTTTGTTGGTATTCTTCTCCTTCTTCTATCCCTATTATTCTTAGGTTTGGTCTTCTCATGGTGTCCCAAATTTCTTGGACTTTTGTGTTATGACTTTTTTGTCTTTAGTGTTTGCTTTGACTGACGAATCTATTTTCTCTATTGTGTCTTCAATGTCAGATATTCTCTTTCATCTCTTGCATTCAGTTGGTTATGCTTGCTTCTGTAGTTCCTGTTCTTTTAGTCAGGATTTCTATTTCCAGCATTCCCTCAATTTCTTTATTGTCTCAATTTCAATTTTTAAATCTTGAACTGTTTCCTTCATCTGTTTAATTACTTTTTCTTGGCTTTCTTTGATTTCCAATTTTTTGTTTGTTTTTTCTTCTGTTTCTTTAAGGGAATTTTTTATTTCCTCTTTAAGGGAGTTTTTCATTTCCTTTTTAATGGAGTTTTTCATTTCCTCTTTAAGGGAATTTTTTATTTCTTCTTTAAGGGCCTCTATCATCTTAAAGTCATTTTTAGGATTGATTTCTTCTGCTTCTTCTGCCTTGGTATGTTCAGGTCTTGCAGGTGTAGAATCACTAGGTTCTGATGTTGTCATATAGGTCTTTATGTTGTTGCCTGTATTTTTGCACTGGCGTCTACTCATCTCTTCCTCTGCTCAGTGTAGGCAGTGTCTGTGTCTGAAGGTGCCTCTCTTGTTCTAATTGACAGTCTTGGTCCACTAGGAGTTCTTGGTCAAATCGGTGCTGTTGGGCTCTGTTTCTTCGGGAGCAGCTTAGTCCAATCAGTGTTAGTGGGTTCTGTCTCAGGGAGCAGTTGTTCCCAATTGGTGCAGGGTATGCTTATGGTTCCAGTGGTTGTTAGTTTTTTGTTTTTTGTTTTTTGTGGGGGAGCAGGGAAAGGTAGCTGTTTGGTCCCTGGGACTCCAATGGGTAGGGCCTAGGGGCTAGAGACCTGATCTGCCGGCCTAGAGATGGGTGCTTACCTGTTCCCAGTTGGTGTAGGGTAGGCTTATGATTCTGGTGATCTGGTTCGGTGGCTGGGCGGCGCCTTCTTTTGTGTTCTCAGGTCACGTTTTGCTCATTCGTCAACTCCTCAGCTGACCTTGTTTACTCAGACTGCAGACTGTAGGATTCTTAATCCTCTCCCGAGTGGATCTCAGCTGAGCAGGTTGTTTAGTAGGGTAATCTCAGCAACACCTCCAAGTTGTTGGGTTTCACAGGTGGGCAGCTGGGCCCTGGGTTGGCCTCAGGCAGAATGTTTGGATCCGTTCTGGGATTAAAGGCGTGCGCAACCACCACCCGGCTTTTATGTCTTTTTTTTTTTTTTTTGGAGCTGAGGATTGAACCCAGGGCCTTGCACTTGCTAGGCAAGCACTCTACCACTGAGCTAAATCCCCAACCATGGTGCACTTTTAGAAGAAACAATTTAATCAGTGTCCAACTTAACTCAAGGAAGGGAAGCACCCAATTTCAAGCCAGTCTAGCAATCCTGTAGCACCTTAATGGGGTCAGGAGAACTGAGGAATACATATGAAGTTCTGGTCCAGGACAAAGGCTCACTGAAGAGATGGAGACCCAGTCACAGGCTCTAAGACACTTCTCCCAAACTTTGCCAACACCTTATTACTATATTGCTAGGAGATTACTCACAGCCATTCCTTTCATCCACGCATTGTGTCTAGCTATGAAAATATAAGATGTGCTAAAAGGTTGAACAGATATGTCGACTTTATCAACCCATAATTTATAACAAGCATGACAAACCAACTAAGGACTTTAGCAAATGAAGTGGGCACCATACAAGACTGTGGACAATGTAAGTGAAGAAACAAATACATTTTCAAAATCAGAAATAAAAAACACCAATGCTTTGAGTCAGCCTCTTTTATTAGTTCTATGAGAATTTCTTGCAATGTGTTTTGATCATGTTTACTCCCCACCCCCTAATTAGGTAGACCTTTTAGCAGACTGGACATTACTGAAGAGAGGGTCTGTGCATGAGGAAATCTCAGTAGAAATACTGAGAACTGAAACACACACGGGGAAAGGTGGGGAGAACAAAACCCCCAAACAGCAGACTCCTTTCAAGAATGGAACTACGCATGGTGGGCATGTAAAAGGAAAAGGAGAGAGGAAGCGGAAGTGGGCCGGGGTGCTTTGGAGTTGGAGCTGGTTGTAAGTGTACATCTCAAACTGTGCAGCAACCACCAGAACCCCAAGATCCTCTGATGTGCTAAGAAAGATGAGAAGGTAGGAGATCCCTCAGGCCTCCTGTCTGGACTAGGGTGCTAGCCTATCCAGACTGATACCACAGTGTTTTGAACATGGAAAGTTTAAAATCAAACCTTACTAATTGGCAACAGGGCATTAATGAACAATGGACAGGCAGAGAATAGTGGAACAGGAGGTGCCAGGGACAGGCTTCCTCCTAGAGCAGCGGAGGAAGGAACCAGTCCAGGGGAGCCCTCTCCCTCTTAAGGATCCCTCCCTCTGTTTGTACATTAGATTTTTTTAAAAAAATTTTATTCATGCCTATGGGTATGTCTGTGTGTGACTATCATGTGTCAGACCCATGAGCTGGAATCACAGTTGTGAGGGGACTGATGTGGGTGCTGGGAACAGAGCTTGTGTCCTCCGGCAGAGCACCACGTACGTACCCCTAACCTCTGAGCCATCTCCCCAGCCCAGAGGGGCTCTTTTTTGGCCCTGGGGTTGAGTCCAGATCTCCTGGGGGAGTGTCCTGTGGTCTGCTGCTTGCCAGAGAAGTTCACTGAGGTGCCACAGGCTGGGGGACTCAGCAGGTGGGTGCTGGCAACCGGAAGACACCAGCTGGGCATGTGTAAGACACACCGGGAAGCTGGCTGAGTTAGACTTGAGGCGACCACCCTCTGGAGTGCCGACGCCAACGCCAACGCCACTCCCTGGGAGGTGGGCACTCCTGAGTGTCTCCAGAGCTGGAGCATTTTCCACCCCAGGAACAGGCGGTACAATACTAGTGTCCTGCCAACACAGTCTCTCTGCTGCCCTCTACTGGTGAAGCTTTGCATCTTGCCATCTGGAGAAAAAAAAGGAGCAAAGGAGTGATAAATTTGTAACTAGCACCCATGCTGAAGTACTTATACATGAAATGAATGATAAGATGTTTGTTTCAAACCAATCATGAAGGTAGAGGTAGAGAAACTTATTCAACAATGATAGCTACTAAAGAGGGACTGTCGAACAGGGCTCATAATATTCTGTTCACTTCCTTTCATTGCCCTGGTAACATAGCTTAATATGTGAATCGGCATGCTATCTGCCTGAAGACATTAAAGCTTTATATTATTATCTAACAATCTAGGACTGCTTAGAATGTCTGTGGAGCCAGGGATCAACCTCAACAGGCACATGGATGGCTTGCTGGGAAGGTGGGGCTAGCATTCCGGCTAATTGTGGGACAGAAAGCGATACCTTTCTTGGAAAGTCTCTGGCTGGCATCAGGAGGCCACACAAGCGTGATTCTTACATCGAAAGGAACTGACCACATAGTTGCCTTAGGAAAGTTTAGGTATACCTAGAATGTTCTAAGTAAATGTTCTCAATTACTGTCTCATGGTAATGAATTCTTTGTCAATGAGCCTATGCTCTGTTGACATAGGAGTCATGGTTCCCAGGCAGGGAGGTCAGGCACCAGGAGGCATGCTAACCATCCCATTAAACTGGTCGGTAAGACTCCTCCCTGGCTGCTCTGTGCTCTGGATGCCCTTGAGTCATCGCGCTTAGAAAGGGGTGGCCAATGCAGTGTCTACCACAGCCACCACCCTGGTACTGCTGCTGTTGCCCCTCACTGACATCGGACTCCAGCTTCTTCAGGTTCCAGGGGGTGTCCAGGAATCTTCTGCAGCACCAGATTGTGATTGCTAAGGAATCCAGATTCATGGACTGAAGAGCTACCTGCTTCTCAGCCTCTGCAGTCTGAAGGTGGCCATTTTGGAGCTACCCAGTATGTATCCTGTGAGTCAATGTAGTGAATCCTGTTACATTTGTGTGTGTGTGTGTGTGTGTGTGTGTGTGTGTGTGTGTGTGTGTTTCTATTGGTTCTTTCCATTTAGAGAATCCTGCCCAACACACATATTGAATCAAAGAAAATAATAGCTCACTGAAATATAGCAAACTCATATTGCACTGCAAAACTAAAGTAATTCCTTAAGATCAGCTGAGGAGAGCCCCGAGAAAGGACAGTGATGCTAACCATAGCAGCTGGGAAAGCAGGGGTCAAAGGATGCAGGAGGGAGAACGCTGGCTGGTATCTCCAAAGGTGTAAATGGTAGGGATGGACATGGGATGGGACTTCCACAGGACATGGGTCCAGCAGTGTAAATTGTGAAGTGTGAGTGTTGCCGTGATAAGATCCCATGACCAAGCACAACTTCTGGGAGAAAGTTTATTTACCTTGTGATTCTAAAGGGAGAGTCCATAATGGTGGTGGGGTGCACAGCAGCAGGCAGATGTGAGGGCAGGAAATTGCGAGAGCGGGAAATTACGGGATGACATTTCTCTTCACCTACAGGAGGGCAAACTGGAAGTGGCATGAAGTAATAATAAACTCCCAAAGCCCAGAATTTCTCTGCGCATTGCAGGTTGTTTGAGCGCTGAGGAAGGGGCCAGCCGCAGAACTGAAGTGAGTGCCAGGTGCTCTGAATTATCTACCAAGGAGTCAGGCACTGCTGGGCCAAGGCAGAGAGAGGTGGCTGTACCCCACCCGCATTCCTAGATGAGCCTGGCACCATGGGCATTGCCACTGGATGTCCACCGCTGGTCCTTTGGTAGCAGCAGGACCGTTGCTGATCTGGAGGTGGGGGCAGCTAGTGAGGAGTGGGGCCACACATGAAGAGGTGAATCCGGG
Source organism: Peromyscus eremicus (assembly GCF_949786415.1). NCBI lineage: Eukaryota > Metazoa > Chordata > Mammalia > Rodentia > Cricetidae > Peromyscus > Peromyscus eremicus. The sequence continues at coordinate 59,871,173 of NC_081429.1, read as the reverse complement.
ACCCCGGAATTAGAGGGTGCTTCCAGAACTTGGGTTGGAAAAAATGCTTTGCAAGGATCCAGCATGCCCACATCAGCCCTCCAGTCTGGGATAAACCTTATATTACTTTTTGAGGTTCCCCCACCCCTAGAGCTCCAAATGGTTGCCTTCCATACAACATGTGATTACACAACTTTATTTTTTAAAAAAGTAATTTTTGAAAAATTACAGTGAATGTAAAATGAATGCACCGTTCCCCAAAACTCAAATGTGGTTTGTCTGTGGGTGACGTACGCTTGTGTGCAGAACCTGGCCCTGCGTACCTTGCCTTTTGTGTTTTCTTCGGGCTGCAGAATGTTATGAATGCAAGTGATATTTTTAAATAAGAAAATACATTGGAAGAGTCCCCAACACGTTTCAAGAGCAGTTTGGGAAGAAAATTAGTTTTCTGTTTGTTTTATGTGATTTCCACACGAACCTCCTAAAGCAAAATCAATATGCAATAAAACCCTGGTGCTGGAGCGGGGGCTCTCAGTTCCCCATCGTGAGTGAATTGTGCCCAGCCTGCCTTCCCAGTGAATTTTGCTTATTTCCTGTCCAGGTTTGCTCTGTCCTGCTGCCTCGATTCCAGTCTAGATCCACTTTGCTTCCTATACTTCTCTCTCTCTCTCTCTCTCTCTCTCTCTCTCTCTCTCTCTCTCTCACACACACACACACACACACACACACACACACATACTTTTCAAAAAGGAAGGACAGAGTCATTTCACAGGAAGAATTGGCTGTTTGTCCTGATCATAGATGAGGGTAAAAGCAAACAGGCTCTGTTCTTCATTGTTGGCTTCTAACCTGCAGCCCCTGTCTGTGAGGCTGGGGCCGAGATGAACTAATCTCAACCTCACTTCAGACAAGACCAACCTGACCCCCTGGGTTGCTTCGAGAGCTGGTCCCTCCTCAGCCCCAGGGACTTGGGCTCCCTTCTAAAGCCCACTCAGCAAATGTTGCTGGTTGTTGACTGACAGCTTGTGTCTGCTGACTTCTTTTTTTCTTTCTTCCACAGTCATACCCACAGTCTTGCTTCATGCTTCCAGGAATTAATAAAGGAAAAGACAAACAGACTACCAAAATTCTAATTAACTTTGATATGGATTTGTGTGTAAAGTTGGATGAGTCACTGATTTTTAATAAATGGGAGAGAAAATCTTAAAGATTAATGTAATAGCTGAGAACACAGGAGCCAGAACTTTGATGCTTGCTTAATTCTTTTTCCCAACCCATGCCATTTGGAGAGAGAAAAAAAAAATATCAAAGACTGTTATGAAGTAGGGAAGGAAACGGGATTATGCAAATTAAAGCGCAGGCCTCTAATCATTACTCCTGTGCAAATGGGCTGCTCCCCCACCCCAGCTTCTCGGTGTTTTAGGGCTGTATTTGCTGAGGACACATGCCTGAAGATAATAAGGACTGGGGGCCTGAGAGAAAACGGCATGCTTAGGAACTGATTTAGCTCTCCAAGTACAAGAGGTTAGAGAAAGGAAAAGGGAGAGAAGCCTAGGAAAATCTGAGGTTCAGGAGGGCGTGGCCTTATTTACAATTACCCCCTTCATGCAAACACAGGTAGAGTGGATTGGCATTCACATTTGGAGTCCCCTCTTCCTCCACGCACTTCTGCTGTTGTGTCAGAAGGTCTAGTCCATGGTGGCAGCTTCCCTAACTCCAACTTTCTGTTCTCCCTCCACTTTTGCCCTGAGCCAGGGACTCTGACTCCTCTGAGAAGCTGCCCAGGGGCAAGTGCATTGATTGAAATGCTCCAGCTCTCTTGGCCCAGGTTGGCAACTCTCCCTTTTAATGGAGTGGTCCAGTGCTGAGCATCACTAAGGTTAAATAATTTAGCCTAAAACTCCCTTCAGCCTGACAGTTAACACATATAAAGTTTATTTTGAGTGGCTGTAAAGATTAAATGTTCAATTTTTCCTGAATGATAAACTGACGTCCTGATAGATTTGAAGCCGTGCACACAGCCTTCCTGTGTTTGATTAACCTTGACTATGCATGCTTTTTAGCACAGGCAGGGGCTTTGCACAAACTTACAACTTTCACAGCTTTTCAAAAGCGTCATTAATCTTTTATCATTTTCCCAACTAGGAACTTAGTATGTGTGTATTGACCGCTGATGAAGAGACATGTAGGTTGACATAATTTACTGATATTTTATTTCATGCTGGAGTTCAGTGGACAAATGCTCATGAATAGCCTCCTGGACTGTCTGTCTTTTCTCACCTGTAGTAGTTTCTCGTAGATAGAATCCATGAGAATATTGTATCATGGAGGCATCAGAGAGAAGCAAGAGATGCCATTTACAGTCACTCTGGAGGCTGGGCTCTGTTTTTTTTAGCTGTGCAACCTTACATATTTTGTACCAGTCTGAGCATGCTGTCTTTTGCATCCCCCACGCACCCCCTTCTACTGCCACACTTGCAATCTCCTTCAGTCTCAGAGAACTGTAATAACAAGCATGAACCATCACCCCGGGTTTCCCAAACTCATTTCCTTGATCTCAGAAATGACGACTGTATTGATTGCATCCTAGGTTTATTCTGTACTAAATAACATAGGCAAATTGCTTAGGCCAGGAAATAAACATTTAATAATAGAATTTACTATTAGTCATAGAAAAGGAATTTCTGGGTTAAGTGTATGTGTACTAAAATATTGATACATATTGCATCTGAAAGTATGGATAAAAAGTTGAGGGACTAGTTAATTTGCACATTACAATAAGGATTACTAGGCATGCCCAGTGACTCTGTTCCTGTGCCTGTGGCTGTGATAAAGCACCTGGGCAAAGTGATTTATGGGAGGAGGGTTTGTTTCAGCTCAGGGTTCAGGGTACAGTCTGTCATGGTGGGAAAGTCAAGTAGGAGGAGCTAGAAGCAGCTACTCAAATTGAATCCACAATTTAGAAACAGGATAATGGATGTTTGCATGCTGCTTAACTCCCCTTCTCCATCTAAACAGCTCAAGATCCTGGCCAAGGAACGGCACCATTTATAGTGGGCAGGTCTTACCACCTTACTGTAATATGATAATCTCCCATAGGCATGCCCAGAGGCCCATCTCTACTAATTCTAGATTCTATCTAGTTGGCAATTAATACTGACCATTTGTGATGGCTATTCTTGGTTGTCAACTTGACTACATCTGTAATTAACTAAAACTAAAAAATGGAGGGGCACACCCATGAGAGATTTTTGCTTAATTTGCAGTGGGAAGATCCACTTTAATATGGATCTTTGAGGTGGGAAGTCACACTTAATTTGGAGCCCTGAGATAGAAAACACATCTTTAATCCAGATCTTTGGAGATAGGAAGATCCACCTCTAATCTGGGCCACAACTTCTGCTGGAAGCCTACTAAGGACATGAGAGAGGGAAGCTTTTGCTCTTTTCCTGCTTGTTCTCACTTTGCTAGCAATTTCTTCTCTGGCAGTAGAGCCCACTTCTTCCAGATTCTGGCATATATTGAAGACCAGGTGAGATATCCAGCATTATGGACTGAGCAAATACTGCATTCTTGGACCTTCCATTCATAGGCAGCCATTGTTGGATTAGCTGGACCACAGCCTGTAAGTCATTCTAATAAATCCCCTGTTATTAACTGCTTTTTATTATTTACAGTGGCTGTCACTTAAGCAATGGCTGTCCTAATTAGAGATTGCAACTCCACTGCTACCAGCAGTGGTTTGGGCCACAAGGGCCACAGCCTGAGGGGATTCTGTTCCCTCAGGCACTGACTCTTTCAAAACTACTAAGGGAAACTTCCCTCTAAAGAACCATGATTCTGAGATTGAGGTGGAATTTTCCTTGCTCAGAGAGGCTGAATAGCAAGTAGCTAGCCTTCTACCTTTGCTGAAAAAAACCAGTGTCCTCTCGGTCCCCACTTAAAAAATCCTTGCTACATGTGGTTCCTCCCTACCACCTTCTGTCAGCTACTTGCTAACTCAGCCACCTGCTCTCAGGTTAATTTTATTTAATCAAACACATCTTTGAATTGTTAACAAAAGTAGTAGGAAAAAATGCAACACACTTAAAATAGTATTCCACAATAATCTCCTATTTATATATATGGAGAGATTCATTCTATAGGTTCTGTTGCTCTAGAGAACCCTGACTGATACACTATCAAACTCCAGAATTTAAGAAGCTGCTCCTAAGTATTCATTTCTCTTCTGATGACACATCTTGAGTTTTTTTTTTTTTTTTTTTTTTTTTTTTTTTTTTTTGGCTAGCCATCTTTTCCTCATGAATGTGCTTCAAAAGGGAGAAGGAATGTATGAGACAGGGCTGTCTCATACTCATACTTCATATATAGTGATTTGCTCTGAAACTCAAATTGGATCAATGAGAATCCACCCTTGGTTCATAAACTGGTCCTTTTTCTGGGTTTGCTAAATCTGAGGCTGCTGGTGATCATGTTTATTAATGTGTAGAAAGGATCTGCTGGGAATCAAGTATGGACAAATGCAGAACTAAACTATGAAGGCTCATCTGCTGACCATGTTTGATCACTACGAACCAGCTAGGTTTTGAGTCAATGTATTCCCTTTATTGACCAAATCATCTCATGATTAGTCCTTAATGAAATGTGGTCAAATCTGACTAAACACAGTAGGAGCCTCAGGGTTAGCCCTGCATGAAGAACAAGCAGAAATTCTATCAAGAAAAACAACCGGAAACACTTATTTCCCAATATGATTCTTTATAAATATGAACTATATGATACCTGTCTGATGTTGTCATTGGATTAGGACCTATACTAGACAGATTTTCAATTTCTTTCAAAATCATATCTGAAGCTGTGGTCATCTGTAAGCAGCCACTGTTCTGTGAATACAACACCAGTGAAAATGTATTCAGGACCAAACGCCAGTGAAGATGTATGGCCATTTGTACCTGTGGCTATCAGTTTCTAAGTTTTTCCCTTGGGCATACATAATAAAACATAAACAATGTTTTATTTAACTTAAAAATTAGTCTTTAGTTACGTATGAAGACTAAGGTAGGACCCATGTTGAAATGTCATAAAAGGTAAAGACAAAATTTAGCGTAAGGATCAAAGTCTCGAAAGCTTTAAGTTCTGTTCCAAAGGTCCTTGCACTTAAGTATGAGTGTAATGAAAGGAGCCCTTGAATGTTTCAGATGAAAACACGTCTAGACAATTACGAGGGCAGCAGTACTCAGAAGAAAGGAGAGACAGAAACCAAGGGAATCGGTAATTGGACGTCAGAACACACTCCAAAAATGGAATCTTGTGAGAGTGCTGAGTGCTTGTGGGAAAACTCCAAGAAAGCAAGACAACAATCTGCAGCCTCAGTTTCTTCAAAACACAGAACTCTTAGTGGAGTGTGTTTTCCTGCTCCTCCCAGGTGTAGCAGGTAGGAGTGAGTTGACTCAGCTGTTGTTACTCATGTGCCTCTCTGGAAAAACATGGTTTGCCATGTGCAGCTGGTCCTTATGATTGAACACTTTACTCATGTGACTCTTCTCAACCGTCAGAGTGTAAATTGTCTGATGCTCCAAATAAAGTTGGCTACTGCGTGAGACTTTGAGGCCCTGTCCTCCCACATGCACGCGGCCAGCTACAGCTGTCAACAATTTGACAACTGCAAGATTTAAGTTTGAGATAAGAAGGTGAGACCAGTGGAGATGGAAAGAAAACGGATGGAGAGAGAATCTAAGAAGGAGGAGAGGAGAGTGGGCCTGTCCCCCAAACACAGGTATGGAAAGAGAGAAGTGTCAATGTTAACTAACAACCGTAACAAGGAAAGACGAAGTGGCTCAGGGAACTGCTCTGCTGGGTTGAGGAGTTGTAGGAAAGAGAGTGAGTTTAGTTTTGCTGTTTAACCTTTTGGAGCTTGAGTTGTTTATGTAAAATGGAAACTATGAATTGACCCCGATCTTGAAAACTGCCTTCCCCCCGTGCTCTACTTACAAAGATGAATGTAAAAAAAATTTCCGGAACAATGATGTTTGTGCGTACACACACGTAATAACAATAATAAAGAAAAGAAGGCCTCAACTTGAGAGTGTGTGGGGGCATGGGAAGAATGGGAGGGAGGATAAACATGATGTAATTCTATTTCAAATAAAAACATATTTTCTTTAAAAAAAAACAGTAATGTCATCCACATCCAAAGAAATAATGGGTCATTAAAATTGGGATATTTTAGGAAAGAAAATGACCACTCATTGAGACAACATTTGACAGGTGATCAAATCCAAGAGACTTTAGCAGCTATGGGTGAGTATATTGAAGAACATATGCCCTGAGCTATTTGAATCTGATAAACTTTATACTTCATTTTAACTTTATGCTTATCAAATCAACCTTTTAAGTGTAATTTTGATCTCCCTATAGTTTCTACGCCAGAAGGAAGTGCCTTATTATTAGGTCCACTTATATTATCTGTTACTGGCTTGTGGCTCCTGAGTGTTCATGGTGTTAAGAAATCATCTTCTCAGTCTTGGGACAAAGACAAGATGGGTTTTTCCTGTCTGTGAGGAGGAAGGACAGTCATTGCATGGTGGTTATATGCCAAGGTGTGGATTCCTGGAAAGACCTCCTGGTGAATAGATGGCCGACTTTCCTCTTGTATGTCCTCACTTTTCTACGAACTCTTCTTGAGTACACTGTGTAAGTTAGACCGTAAGAGGCAACCAAGACTCCAGTGCTATGTCAGCTGTACTGCGGGATTCACGGCTGGAACTCCCTTCTACTTAAGGAACCCCGGGCATCACTCAAATTCTATATACTTCTTTTGACTTTTGTGTGTGTGATCATAAAATTTGTCTTATAAAAGAAAACAAAACAGAGGACAAGAGAGTTAATGTCCTGCCCAGAAGCTTGCTTACATTTGGACATACTTTTTCCCAGGCAATTTCATTTTTACTTTTTAATTGTATGCACTTAAAACACTTATCTGTCTTCCACTTCCATTATTAATTAGAAGTAGCAATTTATGATAGAGAGAGAAGAGAAAGAAGTCATAAAAGTAGGTACAGTTCGTTAAAGTGTACCCAACTCTGGAATTGGGATTGGTCACTCTATCATGATTGGTACAATAGTAAACTTACATCTTGACCTTAATTACCATTTAATTTAGTGTGCTATACTTCTACACATAAATATATTTTAGATCTGCATGACCCAAACCAGTAACATACAATAGGAAGAAACTCTCAGCTGCCTGGAAAACTGAGCTGTATGACCTAAGCAGACAGTATCTAGTTAAAAATGGTGGCCTCCCCTCAGTCCACACTGCCTTCTCCCACTGTGTAGTAAACACACTCTTGTGTGATTGACCACAACTCTTGTTCTAGAGAAGGACTCTCTCTGCTTAGCCTAAGGTAATTGTGGTAGTCACATCAATTCTTTGTGTGAATTGCCATAGTAACCAATTCAGTAATGAGCCTATGGTGACTCTCTAAACTAGCAGGTCCTCACATTGCCTTGCTTAGGCTGCCTGTAGAGAGTTATGTTGCCTGTGTTGCCTCTAGAGAGTCTGCAGCAATCAGCAAGTCACCCACATACTGTAACAGACTGACATTTGGGTGGACCTGTCTGCACTTCCCCAAATCCTCACGGAGGGCTTCATTGAAGATAGACGGGGAGTTCTTGAATCCTTGGGGAAGCCTTAGCCAGGTCAGTTGTTCATTGAACCTGTCATTCGATCCGAGCATTCCAAGGCAAGCGGTGGTGACTGGCTGGCGTCAAGGGCAAGCTGAAGAAGGCATCCTTGAGGTCTAGCACTGTATAGATGGCCCGTTCAGGTGGCAGGATGCTAAGAAGAGTGTATGGGTTGGGGACAATGGGATAAATGTCCTCTACCTGCTTGTTTACTTCTCTGAGCTCCTGTACAGAACTATAGTCAGCCGAGTTGAGTTTTTTGACTGGCAGCAGGGGTGTATTCCAGGTAGATGGGCGGGGACAAGGATGCCCTACATCCCTCAGGTGTCTGATGTGGGGGGGCAAGCCCTCGCTTAGTGCCTCTGAGCATTGGGTATTGTCTGGACTGGTGTAGCCTTGGCCTTCAGTTGTACCACCACAGGAGGCTGGTGTTTGGCCAGTCCTGACCCTCCAATCTCTGCCTAGGCTTGGGGAATTTCCTGGAGCCATTATTGTAACAAGCTCCTTGTCTCCCCACCAATAGGCTGTTAGCACATCAATGTCCAGGAGTTTTGTGTGTGATCTAAAGCACGGGACACCAGCCAGGCCTCCACTGGAGTCACAGGCAGAGCGCATAGAGTGCCAAGCAGAGGCTGTGCAGTAAGGTTGAGTGTTTGCAGCAGTCAACAGCAGTCAACATGAGCCCCAGAGACTGACAGAACAGAGTCCAGAAGAATAAAACTCCAGTGAGGGTTAAGAGGAAACACTAGAATTAGTGAAGGAGCCACTAGGGGGGTCAAGGAGAGAGGCAGGATATTGCTGTGTCATTGTGCCTAGTGACAAAGTGTGTCTGTGAAGAGCTGGCAATCTACGCTGTCACATGATACAGAGACGAGATGAGGTTGGGAATTTGGTGGAAACTGGTGACTTGTGAAAAAGAATAGAAACACAGTGAGGGGCCCGGATATTAAAAGATTTGTGACAAACATCGGATAAACACAGTTTCCTGAGACTGTGGCTCAGCAAAATAGGGAACCACGGTGATATATACCAAGTGTTTATAATACAAAATTTGTTTGTTTGTGCTGTTTTTTTTTCTGCTTCTGCTTCTATTTGCTCTATAGAAAAATTCATAATAATAATAATGATAATAATAATAATAATAATAATAATAATAATAATAATAATAATAACAAAATCCTGGACTAGGGATATGGCATATTGGAGAGAAATTGTGTAACATATGTGAGATCCTGGGGTCAGTCCCCTGTGAGACACAAATGTGCGCGCGCGCGCGCACACACACACACACACACACACACACACACACACGCACACTCCACTTCTCTGGGGATCCCAAGTGTTTTCTGTGTTCATTACAAAGGATTGGTTGTCAAGCAATGACTACTCCTTCCCTCTTCTGGAAGACAGGGGGTTGAGGAAGGCACAGGTTGAGGGAGCGAAGTCGCGTGTGGAGAGCTGACTAGAAACTGAGTACTTTCCGTAGCTTGTGAAGGCTACGTCCATCATGGCAGAGCTAGTCCTTGGCCAAGGAGGTTGGGAATCCCATCTGTCCTGGTTTGCTCCCTCTTCTGTGATAGAACACTGGCCCATGCCAACGTGGGGGAGGAAGGAGTTTGTTTGTACATTGTATAGTCATTGAAGGAAGCCAAGGCAGGAACCTGAGAGCAGGAACTGAATCAGAGGCCATGCAAGAGTGCTTCTTATTGCCTTGCTTCATCTGGCTGGCTCAGTCAGCTGTCTTATACAGCCCAGGCCCATCTGCCCACAGACATATGTGTGGTGCTCATAAATCAGTTAGCAACCAAGAAAATGCCCTATAAACACAGACAGGCCAATCTGATGGAGGCAGTTCCTTGATTGGGATTCCCTCTTCCCAGAAATACTTAGTCTTGTGTCAAGTTGACAAAAACTATGACACCATTTTCCTAGCACACCGAGGAAAGGCCGTCCTTTAGGACCTGGTGTCACTCACTATGCTCTCATAAAGCTTGTTCAACAGGTGCATCTTCAGACTTCAGAGAGCAACATAGTCACAGAACTGAAAATGCCCAGATTGGCAGAACTTTGATGAACTTTAAACACACCAGGAGTAGTTGGATTCAAGATGAGCCTCCCAACAAGAACAAAGCAAAGTGCCATCGAGAAATTCTCACTGTGAGTGTTTAGTCTGAGTTTCTTTTCCTTTGGGCACTGCTTGCATAATTACTCCCATTTCCCTCCACTGGGGTTTTCTTCTTGCTTTTGTGGCTAATTATATATCCATGGGTTTTTTTCTTTCAAACATAGGTCTGCTACACTTGCTTGGGATTCTACATATCACCAAATGTCAGTTCTGCCTCCTTGAGACTGCCGTCTGTCAATCACCTTTATCAGTTTCAAGTGTTTACAAACATTGCCTTGAGACATTCTCAGAACTGACCTTTGGAGTTTATTCTCATCATTGAAAAAGTTGCTATAGTTATTTTATAGTTCATTCATTCCATAAACATTTATTATGTACCTACTGTGTGCAGGAACTGTGCTAAGTTCTGGGATAGCGATTGACAAGAAGGCATATTAGTTATTTTTACTGTCATGTGTCCAGATACTTGACAGAAGCAGAGAGGGTTGATCTTGGCTCCTTGTTTCAGAGGTATCAAGCCACCGTGGTGGGAGGGTGTGGCAGGGAAGAGTGTAACACAGAAGCTCAAGTCACGGTGATGAAGAAGGAGAGAACGGGGACATGTGGGTGCTGCTCTGGTCTCCTCTTTTGTTTGGGTCAGGCTTCCAGACTATGGATGATACCATCCATGTTCATAGTGGGTCTTCCCCTCAATTAATCTCTAGAAGTCACAGACACACCCATCTCCCAGGCAATTCAAAATCCATCCAAGTTGCCAATGATGACTAACCATTACAGATGTGCACCGTCTCCTCCTTTGGTATTGTTTCCATTGCTTCCACAGCCCAGTAGGCCTTTGGCTCCTTCCCGTATCTCTTTTTGTGTCTTGCCCCTGAGGTGAGTGTCATTGTTCTGTCACACTCTCCGAAGGATGAAGTCCTGCCCTGCCAAAGCATTGGAGCCAATTTGCCAAGGACTGGACCTTCTGATAGTATAAGCCAAAATAAAATGTATCTCTTTTCAAGTTTATTGTCTCGTGTATGTTGTTAGAGAGATGGAAATCTGACAAACACATCCCTGTTGAAGGCTCTATGGACTTCTATACTTTCTTGCCAGAGGGTGCAGATGAAGCACTAAATCCAGGCTGGGGATGTACAGGGTGATGAGGTCTGAGGGCAGCATCTTTTGGTTCCTTTGAGCTGATGTCTTTGGTGCTGTCCCCACGAGCTTCCGGCTGTTTGTAGCACTTCCTTTTAGCCCGTTTGGACCCCGTTCTCCAAACCCTCTCACTAAATGTACATAGAACGAGTTATTTCTCTGAAAATCCTTTCGTGTTCCCCGCTGCGTATGGTTTCTTTGCTTTCCTGCTCCTTCTTCCCTCCGGATACCCGAAGACATCTCGAGCTCCTCCTAAATATCTCCAGGGTCAAGTCAGAGCACGAAGTATGTATACTCATAAGAGAGAGAATTAGTCTAGGCCCTCGCCAAGGACCTCACACAGTAAGAAGGAAGAAAAAGAATGGGGGAGGTAAGGAGAAGGAAATGAAAGATGAGGCCTGGAATACATTCTGTAGAGAGCGCTCTAGGAGTACATAAAAAGCATTAATAATTGAAAATAGAGGAATGTACGGAAACAATGGTTTGTAGTTATTACGTGATTTGAATACGTTTTCACAAGAGTGTATGTTACCCAGGTAGCATAACCTCTATTTTAGAAGAGATGAAGAGAAGCATGGCCATTAATTTTCAGAAGGCACAATATAGCTGGAATACATAACATGATTTTAAAAGCAACGTTCCAAGGACAGTATTAAAGCCCAATATTTAAACATACTCACTTTGTAATTCCAGGAGTAGAGATGGCATTTCTTCAGTTATTTCAGATAGCTAGGTTGAGCCAAACTCACATCAACCATTTCCTACAATCTGTGTGAGAAAAAACAATACAGGAATTGCTTATCCTGAGTGTAAGAAGCCGCAGTATCAGCAGGAAAAGTCAGACTGTGGCAGGCTTTTCACACCCCTGAGAGGCAGAGCCTCATGCTGCGAGCTGCAGAGGCCCCGCTGGGAAAGAGCGAGCGTGCTCTGGCTAGGTTGCTCCTGTAGCTGGGCTCTCTGCGTTTTATGGCTCAGCAATAAGCGGCAGAATATGTGAAATGAGGACAGGTATATTAAAGGTGTCGTGTAGCTTTTGGTTGCACATATTTAAACTGCTTATAAACAGGTCAGACCTTCTGTCTTTCATGTGTGTTTAATCAGTTACAAAGGTGTCCTTCCGCTTTGTAAAGCAATAACTCGGAGGCTGATCTTGGTGTTCCAACCCAAAAGGGGGCGGGGTATGTCAGATCCACGGTTATAAGGAGTCTCATGCATATGGAACGATGTCTTGTGGGTGGGAAGAAACAGATCTGGAAAGGCTATTTCTTCCCAGCTGAAATCTTACAGTAAATTTAATTGCATGCCCTTAAGCAAAGACCTCCGGTCCAGCTAGACAGGCAAAAGTTTCCTCAGAAGGAGACATTTACGGACTGCTCGGCTATGCTCTCTCCAGGGAGACCTGCTTGACCGGTTCCGGTTAGGTGCTTCCCCCTTTGAGGAGACTTTGATCTGGACGAAGTGAGCGGAGACTGAGCAGGGGACAGACAGGGTTCTCCGACAATGGAGTTGTGCTCAACCTAGAGTGCACAACTGGTACTAGCCAGGTCGCCTCCCTCAGTTGTGATAACACAACTTCCGTCTTGAACTAGAGCAGAGACAAGAAGCGCCCTGACTCTGAGATGGATCAGGCAAAGTGGGTGCACTGTGTAAGATCTGGACAGGAGTGTGACTCCCTCCTTCATTTGACGTACTTTAGGAAAAAGCAAGCACTGTTTTTGTGTTCCGACCCCCGTAAGCACCTGCAGGCTTGTATTCGCCACCGTCACCACCCTGGCGGAGTGTTTCTTTCCTCCTGGATCCAAACACCACTCATGTTGATGTTTGTTGATCCAGATGGACAAACGCTCTGACTGGCAGAGCATAGGCTCTGACTCTTTCCGTCAATCATAGGAGCCAAGCCCACTCTCACCGGTGGTCTGAGAATGAGTGGGGGTTCCATGAACTCCAAGATTAAAAACAAGACCAGAACTCCGAAGTGAGTTGGAAGACAATCTTTGTTTTTGGGTAGAATGACTCAGTCTCACAGGAAAATAGTATATATTTTAAGAGTAGCCCAATTAAAATGCCAATGAATTTTCTCCTAGAGTATGACAAATTTAGTTTGAAGATAATTTGAAAAAGAAGAAACAAACCCCTCCCACCAACAAAGAAAGGATAGTGTGGTTCTCAACCTTCCTAACGCTGCCACCCTTTAATACAATTCCTCATGTTGTGGTGGCCCCAACCCTAAAATTATTTCATTGCTATTTCACAACTGTAATTTTGTTACTGGAAATGGAATGGAATTTCATAATGGAAATATCTGGTATGCGACCCCAAGGGGCTTGCGACCTACAGGTTGATAACCACTGTGCTAAATGAAGAGCTATGGAAGAAATTGTGCTTTATTCTGCCAATGTTTTTAATATCCTATGCATGATTTATTATAATATACATGTCTTATTTACATGTATTATTATTGATTTTTCTCTAGGATATTTTTTTCTTTTTTTTTTTTGTTTGTTTGTTTGTTTTCGAGGCTGGGATTAAAGGTGTGTGCCACCACCGCCCGGCGAGGATATTTCTTTAGACAATGTAGATATTGGATATGTACATCTTCTAAACAGTGCCCTATCTTATGTGCTCACGTGTGTGTGTGTGTGTGTGTTTGGAGTTTCGTCCTCATCCTGTAACCCCCACTTTCATTTCACCTGTGGCAATCCTAATACCTCGGCTTCCTCTATGCTAAGATGATGGGTCTGAGCCACCATGCCTGGCTTTCTGTCTTTTAAATATTAGAAGTTTAAAATTTCAGTTACAATGTGATTTATTACACATTTTCTTCTGTATCAGTTTTTCCAAGTACAGATTATACAGTCATCAGAAGTACCAGACGTGATTGAACCTACTCAACAGAATGAGAGTTGCGTTTACTCAACACGTAAGGCAAGTCTAAGGCAAGCTTTGTGATGTTGTTAATTGGCTGGGGACGGCTGATGTGCTGTCCTGCTCCTTCTGTCCTCTCAGGTCACGCGTTCTTTGCCCATGCTTTTCATCTTGCTCCTATAACATCTTTTTGGAATTGATAAGTCCCTGTATCTATCCTTTAATACTTCAAAAAAGTTCTCAGACTCCGAGTTCTCTGAAAATGCACATTTGATTGAGTTTTCTGTTTTAAGCGTTTAGCACAGTGCTTGGCAAATAGAAGCCCTTCTGTTCCTCTGGAGCCTTCATCAATTATAGTTTATAGCTTTAACTATCCCTGACCTTATTTGCATAGCTCCGCTCAAAGTTCCGTACTGCAGCTTCTAATGTATGTCGGGAAATCGTATTGCCAGATGGTCCCAACAGAAATACCAGGATCATTTGAGAAAAAGATGACCATAAGCCAAAAATACACTTGCCAGAAACAGTTGTTTTTGATGACAATCCACATTATATCTTACAATTTACATTATATAGTTTTAAGTAAAAATTTGTTGTTTCAAGAGCACTCTTTTTTCCTTATTGACTACTATATTCAAAAGAGCTTGACTTGGGAGTCAGCATCTACTGAGCTGTGTTAATTGGTTTGTGTATTAACTCTGACCACCACTGATGCCGTGGAGCTACTTTGGAGTTCATTTTAGGATACTTTTCTGAGACTTATGTAAGTCAGGACAGGGTTTTACCACTGAATTCGTATTTTCCAGTGAATTTTAATGCTTACATATCTTTATATGTATGTTATCTAATAATAAATGAATTGCTCCCAACTCCTGGGGCTTTAAGGCACAGTTAGCGTGCATTACCTCTTCTTGGTGCTGGCTGTTCTTTTTGTGAATCAGGAGAGAGGCTTGGCAGAGGCTCTGCACCAGGCGGCTCATGCCATGGAGTCACTTGTCCACTGGACCAGCAGCCATCCGCCACGTGAAGATTTACCACGCTGGGCCAGCCACCTGCAAGGTGACCCACTCACCGTGTTCTTGACAATCCAATTAGGCAATCATTATTATTTAATTTGCAGATCAGAAACTGAAAAGGAGTTTGCGCAGGTCATTACTCCAAGGAAGCTTAAGCTTGAATTGAAGCAATTAACTCTGAAGTGTGTATTTCCTGTTCTTTGTGTATGAGACAGGGGCTTGCTATGTAATCTAGGCTGAACTTGAACTCATTACACCGCTGGCCTCATACTTATGCTTAAGTCTGGGATTTTGGGTATGTGTTTGTGCTCTTAAAACTAAACTAATTTTAATTTTATTTACTATTTATTCAAATAAAATGCTTTTTCCTGAGTTTTACATGTATATTTTTATTTTAGTATTACTATTTTTAGGGATTAATTTTTAAGTTGCATTTGTTTATTTTGGGGTGTGTGTATGTTAGGGTGCACACGTGGAGGTCTGAGGACAATCAGCAGGCGTTCTCTCCTTCTCCCACGTAGGTCCTGGAAATCAAACTCAAGTTGTCCTGCCTGTGAGCAAGTTCCTTGATCCTCTGAGCCGTTATACCGACCCTTCGTCTTCACCTTATTACTTTAAAATGTTACTTCATTTTACCTGTGTGTGCGCGTGTGTACTTGGCTGTGTGTGCAACACGTGTGCAATGGCAGTGAGGGTCAGAAAAGAGCATTGTTTCCCCTGAACTGGAATTCCAGGCACGTGTGAACCCTGGTTCCCCCTCCAGAGCAGCAAGTGCTCTTCACTGCTGAGTTCTCTCTCCAGCCTTCATTTCATTATTTTTGAGTGTAGAATCAAGTGGACAGACTAACTTTATGAGACGACATGCACTCAACCCTCAACTACCAATTCGTGCCTCTTCCTGTCTCCTCCATCTTTGTCTCCTTTATTTATTTTGAAGGAAATCTCAGACATACAATTTTACCTAGGAATATTTAAGTATGACTCTCTAAAGATAAGGCCTTTTAAAATGTAAATACCATCAAGCAAAAATTACTTATTGTCATCAATATATTAATCTTCAACTTTCATTATTTCATGTATGTTCATTTTTAAAAGATCTTGATTTGAATTGTGACTTGATGTCACCCCTGTGATCAGTTAGTTTTCGATTTTATTTGAATTGATGCTTTTCCTCCTCCCCTTCCTTCTTCCATCGTCTGAGAACACGGATTTCCAGGGTTTGTTTGCTCTGAACATAGCCTCACCGTATCTCCTTGGCCTTATCTTTTTGAAAACTGACCTCCAAGATTTTATCCACTTGTGGTGGCTTTTTGTAATACTGATTTTTAAGAAATTTAAAGTCTTTAATGGTCAAAAAAACCTTATTTTCTGATACATTGTTACAAATATTTTGTCCAGTTTGTTGTTCATTTCTTAATATTTTGGGTTTTTTTTTGACACAAAAGTTAAACATTTATGTGCATTCAAGTTTATTAAATTTCTCTGCTATAAATTTTGGATTTGATATCTTGATTGGAAGAGCCATTCATATGCCCATGTAAGTTAAAATGATCACATATTTCTAATATCGTCATTGTTTGTTTTCATCTTTCATTGATTTTATTTTACTCTATCCAGTTACATTTTTTCTAATACTTGACAATAATTCTTCTGTCCTCCTTAAAGGCCTGAAAATGCCAGTTTGTCACGCTGTGACGTCCCACTGGGTCCCCTTCCTCCTGTCATTTGTTATAGCACAGGGACACAAATGACAAACACGTTGTTGTTGTTTTTTTTAACAAACCAAAAAAATCCAACCACCATTTTCAAGAATGAGGCAACAGAAGGTGGTTAGATTTACAAAGCTGACTGGACTCACAGCATGAATTTTTGTCAAGATGACTTTGTGGATTACCTCTGTCACAGGAAAATAGGTACTGTCTGGAGGAGTGTCCATGGTCGCTCTTGCTGTGATGAGACGCCATGACCAAGGCTGCTTACAAAAGAGAGCACTTAATTGGAGGCTTGCTTGCAGTTTTGGAGGATTAGTCTCTGACCATCATGCCAGGAGCAAGGCAGGTAGGCAGGGCCCTGGAGCTTATACCCTGATCTGAAGAGAGAAGGCAGAGAGAGACAGACTCTGGGCCTGGTATGGGCTTGTGAAACCTGAAAGCACCCCCCCCACCAAGGACACACCTCCTTCAAAAAGGTCACACTTTTAAACCATACGCCAACTGGGAAACATTCAAATATACTGTGCAGTTCTCCTGTGGGGCCGTTCTTATTCAAACCAGCACAATGCCCAC
Organism: Peromyscus eremicus; assembly: GCF_949786415.1. Classification (NCBI taxonomy): domain Eukaryota; kingdom Metazoa; phylum Chordata; class Mammalia; order Rodentia; family Cricetidae; genus Peromyscus; species Peromyscus eremicus. The sequence continues at coordinate 59,854,080 of NC_081429.1, read as the reverse complement.
TGCCTACTCCTGGCACCTTGCACTTCTAAGCAATGTTTGGGTTTGATAATTCCTTAAGGTTGCCAAGTGGTAATATGCTTATATTCTGACATTCTATTGTTACTTCTTCCTTTATCAGCTAGCCAAAACAATGGTAAACAGAGAGGCACTTGCATCTGACATTTGGCTACCCAGCAGTCTGGTCCGGTTTATACAGAAGGGTAGAACAAATGCTGCCGGGTTATGTTCCTTTAACTGCCACTTTTCAGAGTCATGACTTAGTGCGTTGAGACGTCAACTTTACCGATACTAAAGCATCAGAGAACCGTGCGCCAGTGTCAATCATTAGAGCTGTTCTCGTTACAATGCTGAGATTATGTTATTGCTATGATGCTCATTTTTGGCCAATGAAAATGCTCATAAATTAGTCCAGAGTTGTGTGAAACAACTTTTCTAGTCTTTGGAGTGGATTTTTCTGTTCTCTAATTTAGTATGATAAAATGTCTCAGATCTATCTTGTGTACTTTCCTGTTAGCCTCGGGCCGAGACTCTTTTCCAAGGGTGCTGCTGTAGCAAAGCGGTGAACACACAGTGCTTCGGTGAGCTGCTGTAACTTTCTGCGTAAAGCACAGCGGCAGCTGACATCCACTGACAGGAACTAAAGAGCAGGTACAAACAAGTCCAGTGGCTGTTGCACCCTGTGCAGCATGCAACCCCCAGGCTAGACTTCTGCAGTTGCAGGATGAAGAGCAAGTGCTTGCTGAAATCAGGAGCAGGAAGTGAGGGTGGTCTGCCCTACTGGATTCCTAATTTTAGGCAACTGTGCAGGTCTCCAGGATATACATATCCTACCAGTAGTATTGTTGAAGAACGAAGTAAAAGCATCTTAAATTCATGTGCATTAGTTTCTCGAGTGGCAACTAAGTTATTGGGAAGTACTAGTTAGCCGTTGGGCCTAACTTCTCAGTAAATGAAATTCTGGGTATTTAATTTTCCTTTTGTCTTGGAGTATCACGAGACACAAGGACATTATGAGGTGGGAATTGGACAGCTTCTGGATCAGGTTCTTTTGTTTCCATCTGGGTATGGCGGAGTCAGGGCTCACATAAGACGTCACCACAGCCATTTTCTAATCCCCTTCTGCTTGCCTCATTAGTGCCACCCCGAGTCCATGTTTGCTTGGTGGAAACTCTTTTAATTCACTTGTCCAAAATTTAGGGTTTTTTTTGGTTACAACAAGATAACCCAGTCAGGTCACCTTTACCTATGCTAGTAAACTCTCTCTGGTGTCTTGTGTGTGCTGCTGTGTCCACTGGCAGAGGCTGATTTCCTTATTAAAAAGCTGCATCAGCGAATCTAATTTTAGATGAGCTTGGCTGTGCTACCAGGCGCAGGTTAACTACGATGCATTACAATATGCTGAGGGCGAGAGGGCAAGTATGGGACCCACTGCCAGCTTCGTGTTCTGCCCGCCTTCCCTCAAGACACATTAGGAATTTAATGTGTACAAGGCTGCTCCACACACAGAGGAGGCAGCGTGCCAGGGTCAATTGGCACATGAAATAATAATAAAGCTCAACCACTTGGTTATTTATCTTTTAATAGAATAGGAATGGAAATAACAGTTCTGTTCTTATTTTTTTTTGTAACTCCCAGACTGTGTTCTTCTCTTTGGAGACCACTATCCCCAGCACATCAGTTACTGAGCAATTGTGTTTTCCTTGCTCCCTCTACTCCTTCGATGAAACCGGAGAAGCCTGTAACCCTATCATTGCCTTAGATGAGACAGCCCAGGCCAGGTTCACACCATCTCCCATGCAAAGCTAAGCATGAGAAAGCCTATCCCACCTTTTGTTTAGAAATCAGGTGCTCAGGGCTGGAGAAACAGCTCAGTTGTTAAGAGCACTTGCTGCTTTTCCAAGGACCTGGGTTCAATACCTAGCATGGTGACAGTTTATAGTCCCAGCTTGAGGGGATCCAATGATCTTTTCTGTCCTCCTCAGGGACTAGGCATGAAGGTGGTGCTTAGATGTAGATACAGGGAAAACATCTATACATATAAAATAAGATAAAAACACAAAATTTACAAAAAAAGAAATTAGTGAGAAAGTCTACATTTTTCAATTTTCAAAAAATTATAAATTCTGGGGGAACAGAATGCATCTGGGAACTAATAGGGAGTTTTTATTTATCCGGGTTTGTTCCATATCCCAATCACCCCTCTGTTTCACTCAGTCAATGTCCTTCAAGGCATTCATTGGCTACAAACATGGCCAGATACAAGAGTCAGGAGAAAAGAACACGTCACCTAGGTCAGTAAATACATCTACAAATCCGAGTGGAACCACACTGCAATAGCCTGGCTTTTATAGCTTTATCTAGTCTCTTGAGAGAGAAAATGCTCCCAACCTCTCAAGAATCCCATTATCTTCATCGACTACCAAGCGTCAGAGGAATGTTTACATGTAAAGCAGAAGTGTGGGAGAACACCACCATTCCACCTCTCCTATGTGGAGAAGAGATAGAAAAATACGAGGAAAGAATTTTCAAGAAGTACATCTTAGTGTTTCTTTCTTCAGATGGACTTGGCTCCACGTAAAACTCAGAGGATCCTGTGGGAAAGACCCAGGAGTCCCTTTCCAAAGGTGTGGTTCAGGGGCCTGTCAGCTTCCGGGTGATAAAGTGGCTTGCTTAGTGAACCAGCAATGCATAGGTAAATATCCTTGCAG